>NW_015645543.1:280474-293071 GCF_001515625.1 Sinocyclocheilus rhinocerous
AATAAGCAGCAAATTAGGAGTTTATTGAGGCAAAAGTCGTAGTTAATGGTTTGTTAATTGTGAGAATTGGACCTTAAAATAAAGTGACCGATTTTTTTTTTCCAAGATGCAGGGCTGTGTAATGCTCTGGAAAAGCAAAAATGACTGTTTTAAAGAAATTCTTAACATTGTAAGCCATTAATTTAGATGATGTAAGATCAGATAAACCACCTTTTCAACCAAAATGTCAAAATGAACCTCAAATGTTTGACCAGCATGTATAAGTTGGCGGTGTGAGCTCTAAAGAGTATGATATCCTGCGATCCGAAAGCCAAGCACAGGGCATTATACCACACAATTGAATCCATTATAGCACTCCAAGTTACAAATTATCATTGCTCCGATTTTTTTTTTCCAAGATGCAGGGCTGTGTAATGCTCTGAAAAAGCAAAAATGACTGTTTTAAAGAAATTCTTAACATTGTAAGCCATTAATTTAGATGATGTAAGATCAAATAAACCACCTTTTCAACCAAAATGTCAAAATGAACCTCAAATGTTTGACCAGCATGTATAAGTTGGCGGTGTGAGCTCTAAAGAGTATGATATCCTGCGATCCGAAAGCCAAGCACAGGGCATTATACCACACAATTGAATCCATTATAGCACTCCAAGTTACAAATTATCATTGCTCTCTTCTCAGCTGAAATCATTTACAAGCCAATGGCCAGGCGGCACACTCAATCCACAGCACAGCATTCCTGACTGTGAAAGCTCAGGGACGTCACCCGGGAGAATAAAGAGAGCGAGAGAGAACACTGACCACTGAGTGAGCCGAATGACCAAAGGCTTACAGGAAATTATACGACTGCAATGAGAAGATGCAACAATTCGTCCCCGTTTTGTGTGGCAGAGAGAGAGAGAAAAAAAGAGATGGTGGATCTCTTCAAATGTCTGCACTGTAAGGCTAATTTACTTAATGAATGCTTCCCTCTCTTTTGTCTCTGAGACAACCCCCTCTATGTGCCCTTTCCGCACATAGAGGACCACCCAAGAGGGGCTCGGAGGCAGGTACTGTGGCATTGTCTGGGGTTCAGAAGTTCACACTATCTGGGAGCTGCTTGACTGGACTCTAGGACCATCATTGTTGTCTAGCTTAGAAAAATAAGAGAGGCACTTGTGACCCACTATCAGAAGTATTAACATATTCCATTAAGTCAGCTCATCCTTCCTCTAGTTGAATAAAAATTGACTTCTGAACCTTTGCCAGAGTTTGGCGAGAGGTGTTTTATTTGGACAACCCTTACGGTTAAAAGCCGTAGCGTGAGGTTTTTAGAACAGGGCTTTCAGGACTCTTTTTACAGAACTCAGCCCATTTTCAGTCTGAAGGGAGACTGAGTATATTGAGGCTTCATTTCATTTAGTTTAATTTATTCTCTTCTGTGCAGTGCTAACAATGTATGTAAGCATTTGAAATGGCAAATAGGTTGATTTACAAAATGTATATACAATTTAATTATTCAATGTCTATTTTTTCACATGACACAAAATAAAACCAACCTGAAACATATATGTATGTATATATACGTATATGTATATGTGCGTGTTATTTTTCACATTAAAATCCTGAAATATCGGACTTAAATTATTATTTTATTTATTGTCATTGTTGTATTTGATGTATATTGATTTATTTTACCATTATTTTTATTATTTAAAAAATGACATGAGAAATAGGGAAAATAATGCATTCTTTAATTTTTTTTTACATTATTATTTATTTTTTCACATGACAAAAAAAAAATCTGAAACTGACTCTTTTTTTTATTTGATCATTTTGTTTTATTGTCATTTTTGTATGTATTAATTTTTTTAGCATTCTTTTTTATTGAGAAGAATAAATGAGAGATGATAAATTCATAAAATAGAAAATAAAATCAGACTGATGTTTCAGTTTATTTTATTTAATCGTATTTTTATTTATTTTTTAAAGAAAATCAAATCAAATAATGTTTAAGTTTTTCTTCTTCTTTGCATTTAATAGCCCATAGGGAAAGGAGAGCTGGCACATGCGTACATCTTATTCATAAAGCCAATCCACTGAGCTATTAAAAATTATTTTGGTCAAATTATGGTTTGCGTGAGTGGACCTCCACATGATCCTGCTCTGGCTCTTGTTAAAGCCACTGTTTAGATACTATAATTTCATGACTGGTTAACATTCATTACCGCAGGATTTCTTTTTCATTGATGGGTGAAGGGGAGGGGGAGGGCAGAGGGGCGGAGAGAAAAAAGGCCAGTTTAATGTGTCCCATTCATTACACTGTCTTAATTCAGCCAAAGAAATAACATACAATATCTGCGGCCACCAGACAACCCAGACTTCATTTCAAGGCTGTATCGATAGACCTGCTGCTCTCCGGTTTCTCCATAAGCCTTAGTGAATTGTACATAGATTGCTCTATGTGCGTTTATGACTGTGCGTACATGCACTCTTTAATTTTATTATAAAATCAGAGCTGTGGGTGTGGAGGGGGCTCGGGGACATCTGCTCTTCCTTTGGCGTGGCAGTGAACACAAAGGCCATCAAAGTGACAGAGGTTAAGTCAACCCATGGCATGGCAGCTGCTCACCCTCCCCATACATATCACCCTCTTGCCCATTCATACCTCCCCTCCCTTAGAAACTCCCTCCACGTCCGTCCCCCTGATGGATTGTCCCTAATATCATTAGCCTAAACATTCAACTAATTATACCAAGTCTCATTTTGGTCAGACACTTAAAATCTTATAAGTCACCTTGTGCTTTAATTAATTTATAAAATTTTCTGAAACAGGATTTACATACAGTGCCGGGCGGCTGATGAGTGTAAGGCAGAAGAGGAAAATCAATTAAGACTTAAACTGTTTGCCATTTATTTAACCAGGGGGGACAAGCACTGCATGCATGCGAGTTAAATCAATTGCATGAGGCTTTTCAAAGGGGAGGGTAAAAAGAATTTAAATGGAGGTTAATAGGCCTCCACAAAATGTGTGTGCAGCACAACTGTCGGCAAATGCAGGTTGTTTAACCAAGAGCACCAAATGTGGCTTATATGCTTTTCAGAGTAAAATATGCAGTGCAATATGTATTCCAAAACACACATTTGGTACTGATTTAAAATAATAGACTAGCAGGGTGTCTTTTGACAGATTGTGTGACCATCTATTACATAAGCAAGCATGGTCATGGTCAATTATTATTAATAATAGTAATAATAATAAAAAAACATGCAAAATCTGATCAGTAACCTTTGTTACAGCATGTATTATTATTATCATTATTATAGGTCAGAATTAATGGTTAAATTTCGAATTTTTATGATAATATCTTGGAAATAATAATGAAGTACATTTACACTATAATAATGCAAAAAACAGTGCATAGTATAATATTTAAATGCTAAAATGGATAGGTTTTAAGTTTATTTTATTTTAGTAATAGATTTTTTAAATGCTTTTTTATGTGTTTAAAATCTAATGTTGGTTTTGGGTTTGAGCACTTATATTTTCACTGGACTGATGTCATTATGAGCCAACATGTTTATTTTTGGTCAGTCAATAAATAACATTTGAGATAACCACTATAGTGGTTTTGTAATGGCGTTCTGAATTTCACATCTGAAAGTTGTGCATTTATCTTGACATTGTGCCAAATTACAGAATATGGACCCAGTACAAGCTCAGCTTGTGGCGTTTGCTATAGTGGTTTTGTAATGGCGTTCTGAATTTCACATCTGAAAGCTGTGCATTTATCTTGACATTGTGCCAAATTACAGAATATGGACCCAGTACAAGCTCAGCTTGTGGCGATATGAAGACTTTCAGTTCCTTACACTGCCATCTATAGTTTACAGAGGGAACTACTAGCTGATTTCCCCCTGACATTATGGTTTTACACTTTGTCTGTATGCCAGCGTGTGTACAGGCTGAATGCATTTTGATCATATTTGTTAGTCAGAAATGCACGGTTACAATAAAAAGACACTTTAATTGATTTAAATCCTAAAAATGTGTTTGCATCTACTTTATTTTTTTAAAATATATAAAATGTCTTTAAATATTTAGTTTAATACATAATTATACAAATATGATCTATAATACATAATACTGTATTTATTATTATTATTATTATTATTATATAGGAACTTAATTGAATAGCCCATTATAGCATCCTGGATAACCTTTGTCCAAATATTTCTTCAACATTTGTGGATTCCTAAAAAGGAAACTAAATTAGTTTTTTCTTTTTGAGTGGTAAATCTGTGTATGGCAGATGTTGTCATTGAACCTCTTCAGTTGTGTGCTTTTCATTTTAAAATGTCATAAGTTTATGCCATGTGACGGACTAAATTGCATGATTTAAGGTTTGATCCGTGTAAATCAATTGAACCCGTGAGGGCAGGTCAGGCGATTAGCCAGTGTTGTCTTTGAAAGTAAATTCCTTACAGAGCAGTTCAGACTGTTTCTTTGGAGAGCTGAGTCACTCAAGGAATTAACATATTGACTGTTGCATGACATTTTCATGTTGTGCATGCAGTCGTGAGAGACAAAGCCTAATACAGAACTCTAGTAAAGGATCTACGGTGTTGGTACTGTAGGAATAATTATTTTTTTTATGTTTTATTATGTTTGGATAGTTGGTTACTTCTGGTACTGATACAAGATTGAATGATTGATGTACATTCTGGAAAATAAACATTTATTATTATTATTATATTAACAACATAATAAAATATTTTATTTAATAATAATAATAACAACAACAACTATTATTATAATTTTTTTTTTGTCAGAGTAAGACTCAAATTGTCTAAATTGTCTGTGGTCATTTTTATTTTTATTGAGAACTCCTACCTAGTTCTAAGATCTGCACTTGCACCAGACATTACATAACAAGTGAGGCAATTTCCTCCTCTTCAGGCCGGGCATTTAAAGAAAAATTTGCTGCTCTCAAGCACACCTTTGCCTCCACAGCCGACAAGAGAAATAACACAAAGACATATCAGTCACGTAATCTTAGCCAGCAGTCCTATCACACACACCACAGAGAAAATCATACATTTGTTCTGTCTGTCTATCTATCTGGTTTCAGTCACATATGTGGAGCAGAACTTGGTAATAAAATGTGAGGAAGGCCCAATTAGGGCTTCAGGCAATAAACACAGGCGCCCCCCGGTGAGGTTCAGTTCTGAGAGAGAAGGGATTGTCATACTGGGTATTCAAATAGACTTCCCAACCCCTCCATTTGAAAACTGACTTTGATGTAAATTTGTGGACGGATGTTCATCACTTGAGCATCGTCTAAAGCAAACAACAGAGGACATTTTCGTCTCTGAGCAAACATCGCAGAACCTTTTATGTCCACAAAGAGGGCAGTTAATTTATTAGCGAATGTCAAAAGCAGGTCATTTTTAAATCCCAAGACGCACGTGACAAAAAAATGAATTGAAAATACACAAGCATAACATTGTAAGCAAGATATTTACATGGCCCAGAGAGAACTGTGTAGCTGTCCTAAAATAGCACAGGACAATAACCGTCCAATGGCAGTAATGTGTTCTTTTTGTGCATTTGTTTATTATGTATTCGGGACGAAATGTGCCATGTTGATTATTGTGGAAGTGCGACGAGCGTCTACGAGCGTATTTACTCAGCGTGGCCATTGAAGATTGTGGACTTTGATGAGGATGATCATTTCTCAGGTCATTTTTGGTTGTGTGGAATCTCATCAGTTCACATATACTGGATTCTGGTGTGTATAATTTAGACTTAAAAGTGAAGTGTGTGATTTTTAAAGAATGCCATTTGTTGGTTGATTTAACAGAAATGACTGTGTGGTGATATAAAAAAAATTGCTTATTTGTTTAGAGCAGCGGTTCTCAATTCCAGTCCTCGCGTACCCCCGCTCTGCATGTTTTGCATGTCTCTCTTTGTTAACACACCTGATCGATCTCCGTCAGAGTGTGTGTTTGAATGTGTGTGTTTGAGAGAGAGCTTTGGCTACGGACAAGACCCTCTTGTTTAGAGTGTTCTGACACGCCTCAAATAGCAACACTGGATCAACCAATGGCACAACTTTGGGGCAAGGCTGTCTGTTTATGTGACCAATGGCGGATGGGGAGGTGTTTTAGTGAAACCTGTTGAAAACAGTTGTTATATTTGTAATTCCATTTAGGGATGCATGATATCCACCTTATTGTTCACATAAAAATGGGCATGGCCATTTGTAAATTTTATGGGTCTTGCTTCTGGTCTCATTTTAAAACCGCTCATTTTGCTGCTTAATACTGCAAATTGGTGTGTCTTACCATATTATTTTTGTGTATTATCTTAATTATGAACACACTGGTTTGTAATGCAAACAGTTTTACCGTTTAATGCACGTTGTTATTCTTCTCGTTATTTCCCTTTAGCCGCTAATGAACCGGAAGACTCGCCCATAGGCTTACTTCCTCGTTTAGGAATAAGGTGGATATTGGTACCATAAGCTCGCCACAGTTATGTTTACGACAAATTTTATATAATGTAAAATGGGGAAATCTTTTGAATAAATCAAAAGTTAACAGACACGTTTAGAAGATCCTTATCTGAATGACCAAATACTTGATTTCCAAAAAAGACGGCCATCTGTTTTAACATGTCAGCTAATCATGAGTGTACAATATGCAGTTTAATCTTATTGCATTCTGTGAAGTCTACAGTGGCTTGGATTTGTTATCTGCAGATATATATTCAAGATTTTTTAAAAATTTCATATTTAATTGTGCATGTTTGTTTCCTCTATTTTACATTTATTGTACGATTAGCAATGTACTAAAATTGGAAAAGTTATCCTTCATTTTTTTTTAAATTTGTGTACAGATGACAATTATGTCAAAACAATCCCAGTTCACACGGATCTGCAAAAAATACTAAAAACGCTGTATTATGTACATTTCCATGTAATGAAATTCACGCATTCCTATAGACTGAACACATAATACTCTTGCGCATGACATCACAGTCTTCACAAATTTGCATTTTTGTAGTTTACACGGGGAAGATAACGGTATCGCTTTCAAAAACTTGCACTTTGAAACTCCATTTTCAAAAGTTTGCATTTTCAATCCCGCAAAACGCTGTTGTGATGTAAATGAACGGCCCAGCTGCATAAAAAGTTTTCCATTGGATCTTTAAAAGCAATAACAATTTATTAACATCGGTAAATGTAATCTTGAGCAGATCTTTGGCTCAAAATGAATATCCATTTTTATTCATATTGTACTGTTTTGTCATTTTTTCGTAATGTTGTGATGTTCAAATTTACTTGTAATATTTAAATTTATACAATTCTTTATTTATACAAAATGGTATAGTTTTTTTTAAAGGGGTCATATGATGCTTTTTTAAAGATCATTATTTTGTGTATTTGGTGTAATAGAATATGTTGACATCTGTTACATGAAAAAAAAGGGGTTATCAGCCAGAATTTTAATATAGATCTATCACTAATTGCACTGGTCACACTAATAGCGCAAAATTCGACACAATATAAGTTTAATTGGTACGTTTTTTTTTCTGTAAGAAATCTGCACATTCAGTTTTGATAATGGAATACGCCTGTAGAGATAAAACACATCTTTTTAACAACTTAATCAAGTTTCTAGCCGGCAATATAAACCTTCTTTATCACTTCAGTGAAAACCTAGCGTCAAAATATCCATGCAATTTCAATTTAAAGTCCATGAAACTCAACATATCTGCTGTTTTTTTACATGATAACTACTAAAGTGTGTTGTGTGCAAAACCAACCATGAACCTCCATTGGTATGAATCTCCCATAACAGAGGCCTAAATGGCTTGAGGAAGGGAGGGAATTTCTCCAGAGAAATATGATTTTTCCAGAGCAGTCCACTGAGATGGAAGATGTGGGTGGATGGCTGGCCAGCAGTATGACTGTTTGATGTGGGAGGTCTTAACTTCACCCCGCTGGGTCGGACCCCGAGACTTCTCATTAACCGTGTCATCAAAGGCCCCCGGCCCAAGTAATCATAACATTAGCGTTGACATTACCACACAGCTACAAGCTTCTTTTGAGCGCTCTACAAACATGCCTGCGCTGGCTGAGTCATTCCTCCGCAGCGAGGGAGCTAAAGCCGAAGCAAACTACGCTAGCCTGTACTCTGTACGCTTCATTGAGAATACAAACACTTACATGACTGCAGACAAGCACATAGTGCCGTTTTCTGCAAGCGCTTCAAGGTAGAAGAGTACCTCTCTTTGCACTGCCCTTAATTAAAGCAACAGTCATTGCGAAAAGGCCCTCGGAGGAATCAGCTGTCAGGACTGTTCGGACAGCTCTGCGCTCCTCACCTACGCCGTTCCCCATCCATTACTCGTTTCTCCCCTCCACCTCCTCGGGAGTCCCATCACATATGCTCCCATCTCCCGTCCAGAGGTCGATGGGGTTCTTGTGTTCGTACCTTGCTTTTAAGCCATCAGACACCCCCATGGGGTGCATGAGGAAGATATATCTCTGTCATCGTCCCTGGAAGGACGTGAGTGCACCCATCAGTTCGGCACAAACCATGTCCCTCCATCTCTTTTGGGGAACTATCGAGGTAGAGAAACCAATTAGAGAGTGTATTTGCCATTAAAGGACACATCTGTGACAAACTCGGCCACGGGGTCGCAGGTTTATTATGTCATCACCCCGTGCGGCGGCCATTATTATGAATAAGTGTCAGTGTCTGGAGGTCACGGATGGAAATGGGATCTAGTTTTTGTCCGATTATGCCAATGGCCCTCTAAGTGCCTCATTACGATCGTTCCTCTCAGATTCATATTTAATTCCAACCTGGAGATTATCCGTTTAATGGGAAGCATTAAATGTGACCTGCAAAGATCACCAAGGGAGGGAGAGAACAAGAAAAGGTTACGGCCAACCCGACTCACGCTGCTCGGAAAGTCTTTACACATGTTTTCCTCGGTCCCAGAAGACGTCGACTGGAGTTTGATTTGAAAGACAAACCCTTGCTCTCAACAGGCTCGTCATTGTTCCCTTTGAAAAAGCGGCTCCCCGCATGCAACTATCAAACGACTTTTTAAAAGGTAATTAAACAGCAGGTCTCCTCCACCGAGGGGCCGATGAGTTTCACTTCATTAGCATCACTGTGTATATTAACTCTTTGTGCTGCACAATTATGGAATTATGGACTGCCATATATGAAGGTCTCTTGCTGCTCTGTGGAGGAAATGAGGATTTGAGGGGGAAAATGGTAATCTGCGAATCACCTCGATTATTTGTTATTCATAGCTTGATTAATGATTTATTTTTTTTAATACAACAATAAACTCATTGAGCCACTGAAAATAAATACATGTGTTTGATATGAAAATAACACATTTGGAGCAGTACAGAGAAATTATTGTGAAAACAATTTTCATGATCATGCAAATGATGCATGCCAGTCGTTGCAGTCGTGGGTGGTTTAATCTGAAAGGGTATACAGTGAACCCTAAAAAGTATTTTGGACACTAAAGCCACAGTTAAATATTTATACACGAAGGTTTAAAAGTTTGGGGTTGGTATTGGTATTGGTATTGGCTCTTATTCTGATAATACTGGAAAAAAGTCATATTGTGAAGGTTTTTTTAATGTAATTTAAAATAACTGTTTTAATATGTTTTAAAATGTAATTTATTCCTGTGATGGCAAGGTTACATTTTCAGCAGCCATTGCTCCAGTCTTTAGTGTCGCAGGATCCTTCAGAAATCCGGATCATATGTTAATTTTGTTACAAACATGAATTCTTATTGTTATCTATGCTGAAACCAATTGTGCTGCTGACTATTTTTCTTTTCAAGATTCTTAGATTAAGATAAATATAAAAACACAGCATTTATTATTAATATTATTATTAAATATTTCTGTTAATTTTGATAAATTGGCAACACTTTAGTATAGGGTAACTATTTAGTATATATAGTGACCAATTCACACTATTAACTGGTTGCTTATTAGCATGCCTATTATTAACATATTGGCTGTTTATTACCACTTTTAAAGCACATTCTCCTTGACCATATTCTACATCCATAATCCTACCCAGTACCTAAACTTAACAACCAACTTACTATACTAACTTACTAACTAATAAGCAGGAAATTAGGAGTTTATTGAGGCAAAAGGTAGTTAAGGGTTTGTTAGTGAGAATTGGACCTTAAAATAAAGTGTGACTGATAAATTTAATGGGTCCTTGCTGACTAAATGTATTAATTTTCTTTTGAACTGTAGTGTGTGTATATATATATATATACACACTTTATAATAATTTACAAATTAAAAACACTGTCAGAACATCTCAAGTTCTGCCATTGCACCTTAACAAATAGACATTATAGCAATTTAAAGTAACTCCAAAGCATATTTGAATGCCTATTTCAGTGCATGTCACATATGTTTTTATGCCGTGCCTTGTATTAGTATGTACCATGTGTCCAGGAGAGTGTATAGGCTGGCTGACCCCAGTGCCGATCTACATACAGCTTAGAAAGCAAAGCAGCTCCCTCTATCAGCATGCAGTGACAGCCTCCTCTGTTTAATGCACTCCCTCAGTTTATAAATGCCCAAAGTGTGATAAACATTTCTGCCGGGCTGATGCACAGGTCAGGTGCTCAAAGGTGTAGGTGGTATAGCCTCTAGATAACCATTGGAAAGAAATGTGCAGGCATTTGGTTTTAGATAATTGTATAGCTGTACCAGTCTAAGGAAGTACACTTTGCATTTTGCAAGTAATGCATTGACATCCTATAGCTATTGTGCAACCGTTTCCCAGTGTTCCAGAACTACTGAAATAAGAATATGCTGAAAGACCCGAAATGAGATGAGGAAATTGTAAGAAGAGTGATGCATTATGGGAAATTTACATTGTAAAGGTCTTGACAGTTGACAGATGAGCTTTCATTTGAGAAAAACCAACCACGGAGGCCAAGACGTCAGCTCCCTGGAAACTAAAGGACAGTCTGTAGACGTCTTCATAGCAACTATGATGGTTCACTTGTTGATTACTTTCAAATTCAGCTTGATTGATGTTTCTAATGAATCTTTATGGATTAAATATGTCCATGTCAGGCTCCCATACTGTATTCTAGTGGTTTTGGGGCGTGCTGTAGTGTAGAACATCTAGATGACTTAATTAATTTCATTTTTTATGCCAGTTTAAAAAGAGAAAACAAAGATGAATGGATGCCAGTGATATTATACAACCTTGATGAGCATGAAGCGACTTCATTATTTCCTCATTGGAATTTTTGTTTTATTCATCACACAGCTGAAGAATTAACTTATGGTCTTATTCTGACTTTGGTGTAATAATATGGTGAGATATAGACAGTTTAAATGTTCTGACTATTTGCTTTTAATATAAAGTCTGTTTTTTATGACTAGTTGCTGTAAGATTAATAGAGTTGTGGATGTCTGGCTTTCAAAGCCTGTAGTACTGAGGAGGGATCCTGGATCAGCCAAAGCAAAGAGACAATCTCATTATTATATGATTAATAGTAGCTGGCAAGGTGATTAATTAGTGTTTGTGACAGTAAACGTTTACCAGGCCTTTATGTTTTCCCTCAGAATGTCAATTTGTCTCCTCTTAACGTGTTTCCCCTCCCAGCAACTCTTGTGAAAGAGCACACAACTTTGCATATTCTAGTCTTGTCCCATTTCATTCTTGCTCTGCCCAGAACAGCAGCCCGGGAATTAAACACCTCAAACATGATTGATTACTTTTCTTTTTTATTTGCAAGCTGAAAATCCCAAGTAGTTGTTTTCTTTCTTTTTTGTTTCTTTTTTCTTCAGTCCACCTCTTGTTTTTCTTTCTTTCTCGTTGGTTGTACTTGTTCGTCCTGGTGTTTTTGGGGACCGACGCAGGCTCATTGATACAGGAATGTCTACTGGCTCTCGCTTTGCGGTAGGATTGATTTGAGTCACTGCAGGAAGAAGTTTGTGTGTTTTTCCCACAGGGGCCCTTGTCCTGACTTTGCCCTAGACCAGTGGTTCTCAACCTTTTTTCCCACTGGGCCGCACTATGGTCCAAGTGTAAGGCCCAATCCCAATTCTATTTTATACCCCTTCCCCTTCCCCTACCCCTCCGCCTACCCCTTCCCCTTGTCCCTTGAAACAGAGTGTCAAGGGGTAGGGGTGAAAATATCCCCCTAATAATTGGGACACCACTACTATGCCGTCACACGTCATCATACGACGTCTAGCTCCTACAATACACACACCTATGCTGGTGTGCATTAAAGCTTTTAATTACCGTTCTATATTAATGCGCTGCTTACTGACACACACACACACACATATATATATATATATATATTTGCCTCATTTCTGCAATTAAAGAGGATTGCTGCATATGGGTGTTTCCTTTTGCCTGAACTAGAGCCCTGCATTTCAGACTTTTTTACACCCCTAGGGCCGGGCTTCGGTACAATTTTCACGTCATAGTTAAGACGCGGGCCGGGCATCGGGCTTGTTTTAGGCTTCTCTTATTTTTATGTTTTAAAAATCCATCAATTAGCGATGAAAAAAAAAAAAT
>NW_015645543.1:293224-293826 GCF_001515625.1 Sinocyclocheilus rhinocerous
GGGCCGGGCCTCGGGCCTGTTTTAGGCTTCTCCTTATTTTTATATTTTAGACATCCATCAATTAGTGATGAAAAAAATTGCCTTGCTGGTGGAAACAACACGAGACCGTGCTACTGCGACTGTCAACAGCGGCTCGACGGTGTTTAGTGTCCCGCAGCAGCAGCATGCGTGCCGTCAGTGCAGCTGAATAGATCTGCGTTCAAATGCAAGCAATAGGCTAAAGCTTACCGCAAAGCACCGGCAAAAGTAATTACCATGAATGTGTCAGGGGGAAATAGTAAGGAGATCTTTGAATTATTTACTAATAAACTAGTGTTTTCTGAGTCCGTGTCGCAAGGATGAAGTTGCCGATCCTGACTCGCCGTCTCCTCATTAGACTCGCCTTTAGAGAGAAGTGCATCTTTACGGTTTATGATTATAATGAACTAGTTTTTGTTTTTGATTTGTTTTATTTCGTTAAGTAGTAATTTAAAGCTTTCTATAGATATATTTATCATGTCTGTGAGGCATGCACAACGTATTTATTTTATAAGTTTTGTTGATATTGTGAGTGCACACAAATAAAAGTAGACCCTTTACAGTTACGAATGATACGAATGATG
>NW_015645543.1:297483-299843 GCF_001515625.1 Sinocyclocheilus rhinocerous
TTAAAACATTGTTATATGCTTGAACTGTTTTATATCTATAGATTTTATTTTAGGCAAGTCGTGATTATTTGAGAAGGCTAAATTGATCAAACATAGGCTATGATCAGCTCACTGCCGCTGGCCGCTTGGTCGTTACTTTAAAAAACAAAAACTTAAATTTAACGAACAAAAAATGCTCCAAACGTTTTTCTAAATTAAGTTAATAAAAAAACGAAACGAAATATAATCACTTTGCCATTACATACAAAACTGAACTATTTTAATATAGCTGAAACAGTAGTATAAGCTGTTTTGGGAGAAGGGGGGAAAAAGACGGGCTCGGGCCGGTAATTCTGATGAGCTGTCGGACACGGCCGGGCTAGGGCCTATATTTGAGGCCCGCGCAGGGCTCTAGCCTGAACATCTTCAAGTGAGTGGCGGGGCAAACCGTAAGTTGATGCCGAAAGTCCAGCACTCTCCTACCTTCACTGCTGCGACTAGCTTACTCTTGTTTGTACGCTGGCATTTTCCACAATTCGTTTTTCTCCCTTAATAACAAATGTGTCCATCTGGATGCTCAATTTTACCGAACTAATGGCTGCTGATGACTATTTGAATTGAACTCTGTTCGTTAAATGCGTAACGTGAGTACAGGTCTGCAGCTGCTCATGTCTGAAAATAATATATGAAAAACAAAATTATTTTACATAAAAACATTATAGCTTATATTTGTTTAGTACATTTTTAAATTAATGTAAAAACTAAAATGAATTGTAAAACTGAAAGTTATTTTTGTAATTGTGTTCAGCATGGTGGGCCGCATTTGAATTCGTGACGGGCCGCAGGTTGAGAACCACTGGCCTACACTATACCATCGCCATTATGCAATCACTTTTGAATAAAAAAAAAAAGTGTTTTATGGAAATATTTACTTTGCATTGTTTTCTTTTTAGCCACTATTAAATATTGTTGTGTGTAAACTTGATTGGGTTTAATTTTACTACTATTTAAAATGTAAAACTTTATTTTACTTTATTTATTTATTTATTTATATATTTGATAAAGATACTTTTATTCATCTAGAAATTGATTAATTAAATTGATGAAACAATTAAGTAATTTATTATTGTTCTTTTGAAGTTTCTATTTATACTAAAATTTCCATTGTTACTTTTTATTCACAGGAATAAATTGCATTTTTAAATATATTAAAATAGAAAACAGTTATTTTTAACTGTAGTATTTCAAAAATTACTGGTTTTATTGTGTTTTTGATTTTTTTTAAATGCTTACGTTGTGAACATAAGAACCTCCTTTAAAAAAAAAAAACAGCTTTTCATAAATATTGTTTCCCTTCCCTGACAGTTACCCTGACTCAAAAACATACAGACTTCAATTCTCAAAACTGCATATGTACAGTAAATTTGACGAAGTCACGAATCCTTCTAAAGGTGGAAGCCCAACATAGCAATCATTTCAGTTTTGAGGAGCAATCAGCAGTATTTAGAAGGATCAGGGAGAAACATGCTTGCAAATTGCAGTTCGCAATAATATTTAACGTTCCTGTGCAGCTGACACATTTTCATTTGCATGCAACCTAACCCACAAACCTGTGCACTCAGGTTCCATGGAGATAAACACTCGGCTTGCTCTAGGCTCACACTATCAGGTGGTGCGCATTTACTTTGCATTCATTAACATGCCATGTCGGAATCCCTTTTTAATTATGGATGTTATGTCATGAATCATATTTAAGGATCGGCTTACAGGTTAATGACTCTGGGTTATAAAACCCTTGGTTTCCTGAATACGCCAAATGATTTATCAGTCAAAGGGAAATATTTATTTTACCCATTAGTGTTCTCAAAATTGCAATTGTTAATTCCGAGTTTGTTGGCCTGTTTGCCTGATGGAACGGTGTTATTGCTTCATGCAATATAAAATGTGCTAATTACTAGCCTTAAGAGCAGCCCGGGTCCCTATGGTTCAAATGACCCAGCTCCTTAGGAGTTCAGCTTGTTTTTCTCTTAATTAGACACGTTCAGCACAATCTTCATTAATTTTCATTCAGCCATCAGCTTCCTATCTCAGCCAGGCAGTTTACTTTTTAAATCCAAAGGGAGTTCTTCAGGCAATGCAAACAGGAAGTTCTCAGCGTGTTTTCAGTTACATACACAGGCGTAGAAATAAACGCAAGCTGTGCTGGCTGGAAAAAGTGAATTTTTTGTCTGTGTCAAAGCAGTGTTGTCTCTTGCGCACCTCGCCTGAGACCGAGAGTTTGGGGTTCATTAGGTGTTGTATATATACACACAGAGTTTTAATGCATTTGGAAGTGGAGCTCAGGAGCCCCAAAGAGCTCTGTACTTTTCCCTTTTTTCTTT
>NW_015645543.1:302727-318554 GCF_001515625.1 Sinocyclocheilus rhinocerous
CTGCTCATGTCTGAAAATAATATATGAAAAACAAAATTATTTTACATAAAAACATTATAGCTTATATTTGTTTAGTACATTTTTAAATTAATGTAAAAACTAAAATGAATTGTAAAACTGAAAGTTATTTTTAAAATTGTGTTCAGCATGGTGGGCTGCATTTGAATTCGTGATGGGCCGTGGGTTGAGAACCACTGCCCTAGACTCACAAATACACGTGTATGTGTGTGTGAGGGTTTACTCAGCTATAGTTTAGGGACAAATTTGTAGCCAAAAGTGAGTAAAAGAGGACAAAACCTTGCTTTGGGGACATGCAGGGACAGAGTTCTGATCAAAAGAAAAACTGACAAGAAAAATGAAACACATTTGACCCCATAAACATTTGAATGGTAGAAAAACAGTGAAGGGCTTTAATAAAAATGTGTTCTAATTCAGTGCTGCCACTGATGGTGTTTGAGTCATTTAACATTTTATAAGAATATTTTTTTCCATTTTGGAAAGAAAAAAAAATTGTTGAATGTCCTTCTTTAGAGCATGCTACTATAATGCGTCTATAATTACACTCTATCATAAAGAAAAACAACTACTAAATGTACTAATGCAAGTCACAAATCTGAAGTATATATCAACAATAGTTGCTGGTTAATTTTGAATTGCGTGCAGTTTATGTGCTCTGTAACAAGATGATATCTGACGAAACAGAATATGGATGCACACAAAGGATGAATTTGGAATTGCATACATACAACATACAACTGCTGCACAGTTTTATTTAATTATTTATTTATTTTGACTATTCTGTTCCCAGTCTGGAGCACTAAGGTATTATAATTAGCTCATGAAATATAAAAGTAATACAGTTGTGGCTGTAAAAAGTTCCTTCACAAGTACAAAGTTTATTTCTGGGCAAATGCTTTCAAATAATGCTTTCAAATAAAGGCATGACAAAGTAAGAAGTTGGTCATTTTAAACCATTTAGGTTATCACTAATTTGATTATGTGGCATCCTGCCACATGAATTGTAGAAAGAACCAGCACAGCAATGAGCAAGAGACCTACTAAACATTTCATTGGCCTAAAGAGGCCTCAAATCATTATAAAACACACATTTGATACCAGCACAGTAAACCATTTAATACATTCACTTCAGTGAGCCATTTACCAATGCCGTTAAACAGCTCTGTCACTCTGAGATGGCATTCTCTGTTTGGACATATGGCCATGAATAGTTACGGTTTTGCATTGTGACCGCGCACGCAGATGGGCTTGCGGTTTCACGATGCTCGCCACTTTCTCTGATCCAGTGTTCTTCATAAAATCACTCTGAACTGCAGTTCTCTGTTGAACAATAAAGACAACAGCATAAATTTGTTTGTTTATCGCTGTACATTGCAAATTACGTTCTTCATAAAATCACTCTGAACTGCAGTTCTCTGTTGAACAATAAACACAACAGCATAAATTTGTTTGTTTATCGCTGTACATTGCAAATTAAGACTCGCCATTAATTGAGAAAGTGGCATCTGTTCGCTTTATTCTGACAAAGCTAGCAGGTTCCTAAATCTTATTTTGTATTGTGTTTCATCTTTTATTCTGTTCCTCAACTGACACTGATTTGAAGCATGGCTGTGCATGACTGTCATTTTGCAGGCCACTTCTCACTCTTTTTGATATCGTACCATCTTTTTATGTCTTAATGCACTCAGCCTTTATTCCATCGTTGCAAGCTCATGTCAACTATAAGAAAAAGACAAATTCATCAGAACATATGGCTTTTAATGTAAAAGCCAATCATCCTTCCTATCGTTTTTATTGAGTTTGCAGATCGGATTGACGCGGGCCAGGATCAGGGGGCTAAGAGGATGGCCACCAGTACAGGACGTTTGGCTCCTGCCCACTTATACAATAAAAAGCCTTTTCTGGGAATTTGTTCAAAAAATGGCAAGACTTTTCATCGTGGCTGCAGCACGGAGTAACTTTTCCTAGATTATTTTCATTGTTGATAATCTCTTTACCTATAGGGGTGAGTCGCTACACCTAAACCTCTTTATCCGGGGCTGCGGCAATGGCGTGGACGTTAATCCCATAATTCTTTGGGAGGGCAGTGCTACTTTCCCCCTTCACATGCCTATGTATGTCTCTGCAAATAGAAAGCATGAGAAAAGTAGATTGAGAGTGGCTCCATTTCATTTCAATCACCTGCATCTCACCCTCTCTGCAGGATACAATCACATTTTACTGCAGAAAAATTAAGAAGGTACTGGTAATTTTCTGCGTGCCTAAATTATTACACTATTAATTATTAACCCTAAAACAATTTATGGTTTAAATGGGAAATTTTTAGACAATTTCAACTCCATGTAGTACCATATTCTCAATATAATTAATATTTTAGCTGAGGGAGCAGCTGATGATGATAAGTCTTGTTAAATAGTCTCATAGTTAACAGTCAGCAACTTGTCATATATTGGTGCTTTGGTTTATTGTGTTAGGAAACAATTTAATTGAACAGCATGTAATGATTAGTTTTAAAATAAAATTATAACCAATAAATAAACAGTCTAAATTTTATGACAGGTCAAAGAAACACTTAATAGTTCACTTAGAAATGAAAATTTGCTGAAAATTCAGTCACCCTCAGGCCATCCAAGATGTAGATTAGTTTCTTTTGTTCATTGGAACAGATTTGGAGAAATCAATGGATCAATGGAAACCAACGGATCTACTGCAGTGAATGGGTGCCGTCAGAATGTGAGTCCAAACAGCTGATAAAAACATCACAATAATCCACAAGTAAAACACACGACAATTAATCAATTAACATTTTGTAAAGTAAAAAGCTGCATGTTTGTAAGTAATAAAAATCCATCATTAATGTATTTTATCTTTAAACCATTGCTTCTGGACAAAATATGTGTCCATAATCCATAGTAACACTACCTCCAGTAAAAAAGTCCATCCCTTGTTGTCCTCTCACGTCAAAATCAATGAACATATTTGATTAGAAGTGTTTTGGACTGTTTTTGCTGATCTGTGATCTGTGCATATTTTTCTCCTGATTCAGATGAAATTACATTTTTGTTGGAGAAAGCAATATTATGGATAGAGGGCATTTTAGCTGAAAGCAACAGTTAAAATGTGTTAATTATGAATTTATTACAAAAATGCATCTTTAAGAGTTTTCAGTTACTTGTGGATTATTGTGATGTTTTTATCAGCAGTTTAGACTCTTGTTCTGACGACACCCATTCACTGCAGAGGGTCGATTGGTGAGGAAATTATATAATGCTAAATTTCTCAAAATCTGTTCCGATGAGGAAACAAACTCATTTACATCTTGGATAGCCTGAGGGTGAGTACATTTTCAGTAAATTTTCCTTTTTGGGTGAGCTGTTCTTTTAAGAAACTTTGCTTTTTTCCCCCCACCAAAACACACACACACACACACAAAACTTTTCTGATAGATTTCTTTTAAAAATGAAAAGAGAATAGAAGTTGTGTTTTTAATAACATACTTGACATCAGAGCAACGTAATACTAGCGAAAATTAAAGCTCTTCTGCCACTTGCTCACTTTTATTAGGAATCCTAAGATTGCTTTCTTCTTCGGCTGACATCATATTTGAGGCTTGGTTTATTTTTGTGTGGAATAGGGTTGTTCGTAACAGTCCATGCAAATCAAAAGCCTTGATTTATGCACCTTTCTAGTGGCGGCTGGAACATTAAATTTAATTTTGCTGTTGCAGCCGGGTTCCACCTTGCGCAGGCTTGACACGGTGAACTGGGCCCGCCGGAGCACAGGAATTCATTACTTCTTCCACAATATGCGAAAGCCACATTTGAATGAAACATTTGTCTCTTGTCAGAACAGTGTAAGATCTACTCTCTCTATACAGATATATTAAAAATAGGAGGAGAGGAAGGCCTCGCACTTGACTGTAACAAAGCTAGAAGTCGCATGGCCTTGGCACATTAGAATAAGGCTTGTTGGATGTGGGCTGGGAAACAATCTGTTTCTTGACGTGATATTCTATTACTGTTTTGGAAAAATAGCACCAAGCAAAGTAATGAGATTTGTTTTCCTCTCCTTGTATAGTTTTGCATTTTAGAGACCTGAAGGCACACTGAAATACAAATATCATTAAATAAATGCAAGACTTTAAGGTTCAGTAGTTCAGTGTCTTTTATTTAATGATATTTGTATTTTATTTAACCAAATTGCAACAGTACATCAACATGGCAAACTATTTTTGTTGTTGTTGTTAAAACAGTTTGTTAATGGTGAGTTGTAAGGGCAAAAGTTTAGACAAAATAGTGCAATATTACCAAATGTTAAAATAATGTCAGTAATTAAAAAAAAAAAGTATTTTTGTAGCAGCATAAATGCAGTCCAATAAATTTCCATATATATGTTAAATAACAATGTTAAACAAGTAAACATAATTAATGATACAATAATTAATTCATTTATTGTTTCATAAAATAAACTTTGTTTAAAAATTTTATCTTTATTTATCTTTCCAAAGTTTCTGTATAAGTTCTATGTTTTTGATTCACTAGAATGAGATTCAAAGAACTGACTCATAAGAATCAATCATTCAGGAGTTGAACTACACTGGTTGTGCTGTAAACGTCTGATTTGCTAAAAAGAACCGATACATAAATCATCTGTTCGTCAAACAGATTACACTTATTGTGCTGTATGTGTATGATTTATTAAAACGAACCTGCTCATAAGAGTCATTTGTTCAGGAATTGGACTACAATGGAGTCATTGGTTTGAGAATCGATATGCACAGGTCACACTGTCTGTTTCGCACTGTATATTCATTAGCAGTGTTGCAGCACTGCTGAATAGTAATCCAGAAAACTCTGTCAGAGTATATTAGCGTTGTGTCCGTATTGGTGGAAAAAAGCACATGTGAGAACCGTTAACAGAACCGAACACTGTTCTGCACTGCTCTAGATTACATCTGTATGCTGTTGACTGGAAAGCAGCAAGGTTGATTACATGACCAGTGTAGTATGGCAGGGTGCCACCCTTTGATAAAGTGAATCCTTCATGCATGCACAGTGATGGCTGTTGACTTCAAGGGCATGCTGAATATTCCAATTGACTACCCACCCTCCACTAACCCTGACGATTGTTCCATATGACCCTGTATGGCAACAAACACCCTGAAAGCCCAGGTAATTCAGATTAGGCCAAACATATGACTGATGGTGTTCTTAAACAATTGAAGTATGCTTTTGTGGCCACGGTAGGCTACTTAAACCCACTTTAAGAGAGTGTTTATACACTTTCTGGATGAATTAAAGATTAATTTTCAATTAGAAAATCCTTAAAACTGGCTGTTACAGTTTTGTGGAACATGGAAATGTAGCATAATTGTCTTTTGAATGATTTGCAGAGATCAGCATTGAAACTTCCAAAAGAGCAATATCATCCTCTTTTTGAAATGGATAATCCTGTTCTTTTTAGAGGCATTGGGGATCATTGCGGCAGGTCTATCTCCTCCACCTCGCCTGCTGTGGTTTTCCGATGACTCTGGATCCCCTGGGCCCTTTCAGAGCCAAAGTGTGCAGCCGATGTAAGGATGCAAATGACTTTCCAAGGTCCTTGTGATTGCTCATTAACTTTCAGCAGGCATAAGTCCTTACTTTATTATTGACTGCACAGAATACACAATACACTGACCTCTGCCACACGCAACTAAATCTCTTCCTGCCAATCCATTGCACTGATTTCTGCAACCGACCAGAAAACTGCAGCCAGCAGTTTAGTCACTTTTAGTGTTAACGTGGCTGCCTCCCAGGCCCTTCTACAAAATCTCGGCACACTTCTACTTTTTAATCAATTTTATTCAAATTTACAAGGTTTGCAAGACTTTCCTGATCTGGTATTTTGTGACCTTATAATTATGAAATATCTATTAGCCCTAATAATAATCTATCTATCTGTCTATCTATCTATCTATCTATCTATTTATCTGTCTATCTATCTATCTATCTATTTAATCTAATCTTTTTTTTTTTGTTAAAACAATTTGTTAATTCTGAGATGTTAGGCAGAAATATTTAGACAAAATAATGCAATATTAACAAATGTTAAAATGTCAGCCATTTAAAAAAATTATAAACTTATTTTTTTTCTTGACAGGTGCACACAGTGCATGCATGCATAAATATTTATTTATTTATTTATTTATTTATTTTATGCATGCATAAATTACTTACGGAAAAAAAACATTTCACCTTAGATGTTCACCATTTATTTGTTTTCTGCCAGATGAATGGAAATGCTCATGGAAAGATTTTTCCAGATATCATAATGCACAAAAATGAACAAATAAACCACATTTCTCTACTAATCCTCAATGTTCTTCCACTAGACCAAGAGAAAAAAATGCTTTAAATTCTTCTGCTGCTTGGCCAACTTTACCTACTACCTCAAATATTTACCGAAAGCAAGGGGAATTTCAGCAAAGCATATAAAGTGTTCTGGATCCCCGCAAGCACTGCGCTTATGCAGATTAGAGGTGGTGAATCAACATATTAAAAGCACCTGACATTTGTCCTGATATATTGAATCGTTAGCGCGACAGAATCACTTAAGCTGGATCTACTAACATCAAGTTTCCTCTGGTTATTGACCTCTGCACAGCAGCCCTGACAAGTGGAGCTGCAGCAAAGTTCATTAATAATGTGAAATAAATCAATTGTGCAGGAAATAGAGGAATCCCTGTAGCGGGGTCATTTTGTCCCATCTTTTGACCATGTGTATTGGTGCGCTATGACATCTTACCGCTTGCGTTAAATATTCGATGTGCAAAGTATTCATAAAGACATTTATGGGACATGAGTGTGCAGATTACGTTCAGGTCCCTTTCACTTCTGAACCATGTGCATGTCAGGTAAAATTCTCCCTGAGTGTCACAAAACGAATATATTTCTTGGAATATGAATAAAAAGTGAGGGTTATTAACTCAAAAGCATTGCCAGGCTTAAAACAAGTCTGTCCAATCCATCACACAGGTCATTCCTGGGTTTTTAAACTAAATTCTGAAATGGCCTAAAGTGAGTAAGTTTTGCAGTGGTACATCAAGAACGTCTGTGAAATAGATAGATGCTGAGGGTAATATTTTGCGTTCGCTTAGAGTTACTGGCATTCAACCGCAGAACTGGTTTTCTCAGGGACAGAATATGAACAAAAACTCCCGCAAAATGAAGATGAATACGTGTGCCCTGGTGAGCGGCCAAAAAGCAGCCAAAACCTCTGTTCATTCATCAGTCATTTTGCAAGTGCATCACAGGATAATTGCAGTAATTACTGTCAGCATGGACTATCAGAATGAACGGTCATGTTATATGAATTGTAGCACCACTCAAATAATCCAGAAATCCAAACAGTGCAGTTAACATTAAAATGCCATATTTACTGCGCTAGTTGAGATGGATTTGATCCTATTATCCTCCATTAAGCGAATGCAATATCTAATGACTAATGCCTGAATTGTGATGCTTGACAAAGTCCATTGTGTTTTTGCTTATACAGTTAGGAAAATAATCCTAATGGACAGAATCAGACCGTTTATCATGAAGAAAACTAAATTTTGAGTTCAAACGATTGTGCCAAAGCGGTCATATTAAAAAATTAGTGTCTCTTTCCATATATATATTTATTATTATTTTTTTTACATTTAGAAGAAAAATATTACATTTGTTCTCTAAATCCTAAATGCATTTTTGACATTTATTCATCATTTCAGTTCACTGCACAGTTGAATTTATCTTGTATGTCCTTATATTCGTCTGGATATTTTTATAGCGACTTTAAATAGAAAGATCATTTTGAAAAGTATTACCGTCTTCCTTTCTGCCTAATTAGTAGGTTTTGTCACAGCAAAAGTGCCACACTCATTTTTGCAGCTTGTCTGTCTCCCACTTTCATTTCTTCATCATTCTTCACTCCATCGATTCCTTTTCTTCATCAAGTGCCTGCAAGGCAGTGTGAGCTCTCTTGGCAGCAGGCAGCCCAGAAGCAGACGGAACTGCAGTGTCAGCTAGTCGAGGCGTCCTTCAGCACTCCCTGTCACCGGAGGAATGAAGGACGAAGCCGCTGACAGAAAAAGAACATGGTGGGGGGAAAGGGAAAGGATCACTTAATTTGTCATTCCCACTTGAAAACAGAGCGAAAACAGTAGCTAATACCTCTATGGTCAGTGAATGAGATTAGGATTAGGATTCAGTCGGTTTTTATAGTGATGTTTTTTTTTTAATCATCATCAACAGAAACTGAGACATTGTGTTCTGTTTTAACATGATGAATGATTTTGGAGGCATTTTGGGACATCTTAGGGTGAACTGGAATTGTTGGAACTGACTATATTGTTTCTGGTCAAACAGAAATATTTAATTTTCATGAATGGTATTTGAATATGAGAAACTGCTAATGTGGTTCTGTTAGTGCGAACAAGTAGGACATTTCAATAATGTTATATACTTATGTATACATGCCTGAAATAAGATGTGTAAGGGTATATCAGTGTTACTTGAAATAAAATAAGCTTTATCTGAAATAAAATATAAAATATAAAGTTAAGGCAACATTTCTCATTTAAATTAAATTCTAAATTATTAATAAAAATATTAATAAAAACAATAGTAGTATCTCATTACTAAAATAAAACCCATATAAAATTAAAAATCATTAAAAAAAATTAAAATATAGAATTGAAGTTGTGCAGCTATGTATATGTATTTTATTACAATTATTTATTATATAATAGTAAAATATTATTTGCTTTTTCTAGGGTATTCTAGGATAGGGTTGTAAGATAATAATAACTGTATTTATTTATATATTATTCTTAATGCTTAATGCCTTGCATGTTTTTTTCAAAGCATTTTTACAATGATTTTTGTGATGATGATTATTAGTGATTTCATTGTTCCAGAGGAGGAGGACATGGATAATGGCTATATATCTTTGTGAACTGCTGACTCAGCCTTTTCTCGATTCTCGGTCCATTTGTTTTGATTGACCATGGCTAAACAACATATATTGCTCCATTTAAATGATTTATTTAATGGCAGAAAACTTACTAACATTGTTTTCATGAGTTTGACCCCCCATTTTCTGTGCTGCAATTTTAAAAGTGCAATCCATTGTAGTACAATGGAAAATAATGGACTGTAATATCCCAAAAAAAAACAACAAAAAAGATATGACAGAGACAGCAGCTGACTTTACATCGCTACTTCCAGATCTGTGACTATAACCTTTTACCTAGGAATTCAACTAACATATCAGCACTCGTTTGCTGTTATCCAGTAAACCTGAAATATCCAGTGTCAGTTGTTTAAGAGGAAGAACAATAACAAACAACCATCCAGATAAGTGCTGAATTAAATCCGCCAGGCTGAATTGTTGATTTTAGGGCTAAAATGGCCGTTTCAGTCAGGCAGCGCTGCTAGGTAGGCATCAGTGCAGTGTCCTAACAATTCATAGAGACAAACACCATGATAGCCTGTTCCCTCAAGAGAGATTCCACACCATCTCACCTGACTGTCCTCGGACAGCACGCGAGAGCTTGACTTGATTAGGAAGAAGGGATCTTAATCCCAAAAAAATAGTGGAGCCACAAGTAATCTTGGTGCCTATGTACTCAAAGCAGATTGTGAGGGGAGTACTAAAGGGAAAAGACAGTTAGGGGCATTCAGACGGACCCCAATACTCTACTAGCATGCTTTGAGCAGCGAGCTGAATTCTAAGACAAAGAGCTGAGGAAAATATGTTGATTATATGTTCAGACAACTAAATTCATTAGAGTGGAAATCCAGAAAAGACTTTATAATGAATACTTTCTGTTGCTGTAGATGTTTTCCCACTGCATCTGTGCACAATACAGCAGCATTAATTAATCCTGATTATTGCTGCAGGGGTGGTCATTGTGTCTGATTGAATGGTAGCATTTACGGTCAATTTAGCAGCGTCCTTATCAGTGGGCATTGGCCTCATTTGTAAAGGCCTAATTAGCTGTGAAATACATGACAAGTCAATTGTGGTAAAGGAGGACACCGAATAAAGCAGTGATCAGGCAGATGTCTGCATGCAGGAGATACACTTTAAGTGCTGTTGCCAGATGCACCATCAAAAACAACACTACAATGTAGAGAGATAAAGTAATGTATTGCTTACCTCACCTATATATGTTATACAGTGACCCCCAAAAAAGTATTTGGATACTAAAAATGACATTTGCGAATAAATCTAACATTATTTATTCGCAAATGTCATTTTTAGTATCCAAATACTTTTTTGCAGTACAAATATTTTTTATTTGACAGTAAAAAGAGTTAAAAGCAACCTTCAAATCAAATTAAAATAATTTTGTCTTATAGTTTTGAGCAATATTTTTTGTAATTTTGTTCATAATTTTGCTTAAAACATGTTTCTTTTAAATAAAATCCACTATGTTTTGCTATTTAATCCACTATAACATTTAAACATTTTTACACACACAAATTCAGTATATATATAATTTAATAAAATACCTTTAACAACTGACCAACAATCACTACCGGTCAAAAGTTTGATATTATTAAGATCATCATAACTGTTTTCTATTTGAATATATTTTAAAATAGAATTTATTCCTGTGATGGCAAAGCTGAATTTCCAGCAGTTCTTATTTCAGTCATCAATTACTTCAAAAATCATTCTAATATGCTGATTTGATTCTCAATTATTATTGGTGCTTAATTAAAACAGTTTTTGCTACTTAATGTTTTTGTGGAAACCGCAGTACATTTTTTATCAAGATTCTTCGATGAATGGAAAGGTCAAAAGAACAGCCTTTTTTAAAAAACAGTTATATTCATTTACATTACATTACATTTACATTTAGTCATTTAGCAGATGCTTTTATCCAAAGCAACTTACAAATGAAGACAATGGAAGCAATCAAAATCAACAAAAGAGCAATGATACGCAAGTGCTATAACAAGCCTCCGTTAGTTTAACGTAGTAAATGTAGCAAGGGTTTTTTAAATTATATAATAAATAAAAAGAAAAAGAATAGAGCAAGCTAGTGTTAGTTTTTTTTTTTTAAAGAAAACAAGCAGCAAATGAATAGATGTTGCGATTTGGACACCTCACCTCTCCAAGATACGTTGAAGGACCTATCTGAGAGGTAAGACTCAAACCACTGGAGTGCATATATTCACATTATAAATGTCTTTACTATCACTTTTGATTGCTTTATTGCATCTATGTTGAATAAAAGTATTCAACTTTTTTCAAAAACATTAAAAAATTATAATTATTCCAAACTTTTGACCGGTCTGTCACTGCTTGGATGCAGTGAGGTGTCTATGGAAAGAAAACAGGCGAGCTCCAGGCTTCAGCAGACCTTTGTTTACTCAAGCAGGTGCTACGAAATGCTCGGCCCGACATCTGTTTGCCATATAAAACTCCAGGACTCTCTCAACCATTTATGTACATAAATGACATAGAAATACAAACATTCAAATTTCACCTTGAACTGCAGCTATTTTAAGCATTACGACTTAATTGCTGTTTATAGCAGCTAGGGAAAAGAATGTGGTTTTGGGAGCAGTAGAATAGAGTGGAAATATGAGAATACAGTAAAAACAATATTTAGTGAACATAAAAATTAGTGTTATGCTGAAGGATCCACTGTCATAAACAGTTTTCTTTTAGGTATAGAAAATGGCACTCATGGAAAAGATAGGATATGAATTAGTTATACTCACTGTGCTGAATCGGGCATAATTTGGATAGACGGTTTAAACTGTTGCATTTGGCAGGCCCACCCTGTGCCCCTGGCAATAAAGCATGGATAGCTGTAATTCTCCTCAGTTTTGGTGGCAAACAGAAATTTATGAGGCATCTGATCCATCTCTCTGACTCACCCATCTGCCCAGTACAAGCTATTGGCAACAATTCCACAATGGCACAGCTTGCAAATGTGCCACAGAACAAGAAATTTTGATAAGTGTTCAGCATTTTTTTTGTCAGCAGCCTCATGTTTTTAAATGGTGTGTTCCATAAAATCAAGTTTGATTTGTTTTTGACATTCATCTTACTAGGAAATTAACTAAAGCTGTAAAACTTATGTTGAAAAGAACACGATCAAATTATTAAGATTGGAAATGGGCAAAATTTGTTTCTACTTTAAAAAAATTCTGTAAGAAAAATGCACCAATATTAAAATTCTGGATAGTAAGCCGATAATTATTTTCATATTTTGGCTAATATGAATTTTATGTAAAAAATGTTTATGTAATGTAAAATAATAAAAATAAAACCTTAATAGCATACAAAAAAGTTTTTATTTGCATAATATATGTGTGTGTACTATGTATATTTATTATGTATGTATAAATACACACACATACTGTATATATTTTGAAAATATGTACATGTATTTACATGTCTATATTTATATTAATATAATTTATATAAATAAATATATTTAATTTATAAACATAATATATTTTTCTGATATTTGATATTCATTTAAAGATTTTCTAAAGATTACAATTTAACAGATTAACTTTACATTAGTTTTAGATGATAGCAAAAATGTTATAAAAGGGAAAAACTGTATACATAAAAAAAAACTTGAATATAAACCAATTGATAAAAAAACTGATATGGTACCATATATTTGACATATTATAGACACATTCTGCATAACTACTCTTTAGAGGTTATGTTGAATGAAATCTCAGTCTTTGACTATAGTGCTACATTCTTTAGGACTGAAAATCATTGTTGATTTGCTGCTTTTTGACAGAATCAAAATGTCTGAGAGCAAATGATATTTACTCTCATCAAAGAGCAGCAAGGCAAACATGACTAACGCTTTGGACACTCTGAAGGAAAGAGAAACAGGGAGCAGGCTTGAATATCTGGCTGGCTGGGCCCTGTGCGGGACGTCCTGCTGGGTAGCCTGTTTTCTTTCTATACAACTGGCACTGCAGTGCATCCCTCAGCAGAGGCGGCCTGACCCCGGCTCACTGTGCTGGGTTTATTTGAGCTGCGTCGTGTGCGGCACGCAGGAATCTAACATGGCCACCCCTGCACACGGTCGGCCCCGAGACGCTCTGTTTAAGCTCTGCCGTGGGATCTTTGCGTTCTGAGCACGCCTACTGAGTGTTTGTTTGACGTTTGTCATGTGTTTGTGCATTTATGTACATAGAGGACGTGAGGGGATTGGATTACGGTGGCTCTGAAAAGATTGTGTGTGATAAGAATAAGGATAACACACCAGAAATGAACATTACAAGTAAAATACACTATACTGTTCTAAAGGTAGGATTTTTTTGAATTGCAACAAAAAACTTTCAAGTTTCAACTATGTCAAGTTTTTCTTGTTCATGCTGTTGTTTTGAACTTTTTGAGAATCTTGAAAAAATGTATCATGGTTTTCAACATTGATAATAATACAAATATTGGTAACACTTTTAGACGTTACATGTACTTACTATTATAATAACAATAAATTATGCATAATTACATGCAAGTAACACTAAGCAAAACCCTAATTCAAACCATATAGTAAGTACATGTAGTTAATTAATATTACTCAATGTATAATTACACTGTAACAAGGACACCTTAAAATAAAGTGTAACCCAAATATTTCTTGAGCACTAAATCAGCATAGAATGATTTCTGAAGGATCATGTGACACTGAAGACTGACGTAATGGCTGCTAAAAAAATTCAGCTTTGCCATCACAGGAATAAATTACATTGTAAAATATTTTAAAATAGAAATCAGTTTATTCAATTTGCAATAATATTTCACAATATTACTGTTTTTACTGCATTTTAAACAAATAAATGAAGCTGTGGTGAGCATAAGAGACTTATTTCAAAAACATTTAAAAAACTTCAAGCAAAAAAGCATAATTTCTGTCTGCAAAAACAACAATAATGTTTATCAGAAAAGCTGTGGGACGTTGTTGTTTTTATCTGTCTAGGATGCATACAATTTCTGCTGCAAAGTAAAGCAGTCGTACATGGTAAAAAAACCAAAGCATTTGAGTTTTATGTTATCTAGAAGTATCATAAATCCCATCCAAGTACGTAGCTACTTTCCCAGAGTTTGGAGTTCAGAGGTCATAGGGCTGTTATCATGGTCTACTTTGTTTAATTAAGCAAAAATGAAAAGTAAGGCCCGTGGCAGCATCCTGAATCATCTTGGGCGACCGCCGTGGCAGCTGTTCAAAGTTCTGCTATGGAAATACTCAATATTTAATACATCGATTAGCATTAACAGCTCGAGCAGAACTGTCTCAATAGTTCCATTATTATTTGATATCTCTCCGCAGAGCAATGAGAAGTGGCATAATGAAAGGTGGATCTCTATTTCAACCTTGAAGGGGTTGGGCGCCCTGCCAGTAATGAAGACGTATTAAACCTTAATGTAACTTAATGTAGCAGGTGTCTTATATATAATGTACAGTAGCTCTTTCTAAAGCATTATATTCGTCCCTACTACCTTAAAAGCCACTAAATCTTGTGGGCTAAGTTCGTCCGGCTATGATTTCCCTTCATTAATCGATAGAAAAATTGTTAACACACCTTAAACTGGGATCCATTAGTCTGTCCCCAGACGATAAATGTGCCAATGTAGCCCAGCGGGGAGTGCAAACTGCCTGGTGCACTCAGGTTAATGACGAAAGTTGAACAAGTGACCACTTAATCTGCAAGGACGTCATATTCAGCAGCAGTCTGCTCTCTGTGGGATGTCCAGGATTGAGAAGCGTCAAGAGAGGATGCTGATACTGTCATACTTGCACTTCCTTATTTTCTCCAGATGCAGAAAGAAACCCACTGACCTGAATACTGCCACAAGCCTTTCTTTTATGTTTAGTTACATCAGACTTTAAGTAACAGTTTTATCTTGCTGAAATGTTTTCAAACAGTCTTAACATTCAATGCAGAGTGTGAATGTACACAGAACTTTTCACTGTCTGTGGCTTGACAGAGGTGAGCTGCTATGATGCATGATTTCAATACTCTTCCTCATCTCAAGGTGACCACTGGAGGACAAATGACACCTGTTTGTGACAACATCTCTCTCCCATTTATAAAACTTTGAGTTTGTTCTCCCAGATATTTTATTTATGCAGTCTTTATCTCTGAAATATTTTAAATGTTTATCTTTTACTGTAAAAAAAGACAAAAATGTAAATATAGATAAAATTACACCACCATTGAAAAGTCTGAGCTCAGTGAGATTTTTTTCAAATATAAATTAGTACTTTTATTCAGCAAGGATGTATTAAATCGATCAAAAGTGACAGTAAAGACTTTTATAATGTTTATAAACAATTTCTAATACATTATTTTGAACAAATGTTTTTTCATAAATTCTTTTGAATGTCTATTTATATACATAATTTTTTTTCAAGATTCTTTATGTTTAAAAAAAAAAAAATTAAGCAGCACAACTGTTTTCAACATTGAGAATAATAATAATAAAAAAATTCTTGAGCAGCAAATCAGAATATTAGAATTACTTCTGAGGGATCATGTAACACTGAAGACTGAATAATGATGCTGGAAGTTCAGCTTTCCATCACAGGAATAAATTGCATTTTAAAAATATATTAAAATATAAAAAAGGTGTTTTAAATTTCACAATATGAATGTTTTCTGTATTTATTTGGTTTAAATAAATGGTGCACTGGTGAGCATAAATGACTTAAAACATTCAAAAAATCATACCAAAACTAATAAAAACTTGAATGGTTTTATATATATATATATATATATATATATATATTT
>NW_015645543.1:318607-333349 GCF_001515625.1 Sinocyclocheilus rhinocerous
TATATATATATATATTTATTTATTTATTTTATTTTTTTTGTGTTGGGAAATAATATATGAACAAAGCTCCATAGGTTATTAAAAAAAATCTTTGAAATATTATGGGTTATGTTAATATTTCAGTTTTATGCTTGCTTTCCTTACTTATTTTGTATATGATCTCTGCTCTATTTGCTTGATCATGTGACTGTATATTTGTATGTATTTGTTGTTCATGTTATCTATCAACTTAATGTAAAGCGTCTTTGGGTTCTTGAAAGGCGCTATATAAATAAAAATTATTATTATTATTATTACTCTTTAACTTTGATAATAGTATAATTTTGTGAAATGTTTTCTGATCGCTCAAAAAAAAAACATTTTAAGGTATGATCAGTGAGGTTCACGCTTTAGCATTTTCAGTGTTTTGTTTTTTAAATCACATAGTATAAGTATGAATAACTTCACCTTATCTCATTCAGCTATGTCTCCTCTATCCGTTACTTTAGAAGTGTTGTGATGGTGCGTCTGTAACACAGAGCGAACACAGAACAGCTGCTGTATGTCTGATCAGCCCGGCCTGTGTGAGTGAGAGTATCCACATAATTGAATTTGGTCAACCTGTTTTGCTCTCCCTCTCTCACTGCTGAAGCCACTTAGCGGGCTAATTATTATTGGGATGAGTCAGCTCCAATATATCGCATCCCCCCAAAAAATCCATGGAGAATATCAGTGGAAATCCAGAGCGCAGGCTGTGTGAAAATTAGATCAATGAGAGAATATATGTGACAAAGGGGTAATTAAGTGGTGTCATGCTGCCAAACCTGATGGGGACGAGAGAAATGTGTGAGGTAATTCCATTTACTTCGTCTTGGATTGTGCCCCATCATAACTGCTAATTCAATTGTACATTCATTCTGCCAACTCCTCGCCATTAAGCGTGCATTTAATTGCTTCCATAAAGCTTTTAATATGCAGCGCACAAAACAGCGACATGACATCCGTGCTGCAGAGCGCAGCTGCCCTGCCGTCATTATGATAACATTGGATAGATGCGGGAGAAGGGGTCCGGATTCAAATATATCTGTTACACAAACATCTGAGGCCATTTCACGTGCATAATTCATCTTGGGCATGTATATATATTGTCTGTGCACAGAAAAATTTGTAACAGCCCATGCTTTTGTTGTCTCCTGCCAGCAAAAAGCACCTTATCTTGTCGCTAGACAAGAGCTTAGGGCCGCCACAGTGCACCGGCCTTCTGATAACGGTAAGGGAGGAAACATCAGACGCAGAGGGAGGAGGAGAAGAGATAAAAATCCATGTTCAGGCATCGGTCTCCGCCTGACAAACAGGCCACACATTAAAGCCGAACAAAGGCGACAGACCATCAATTCAACGATATGTACACAATCATTACAGCGAGGAAACAAAGGCTGGTGTCAATTGCGCCGGCGTTATGCGCAGTCTCTCAAATTAAAACCTTGTAGCGAAGCGCATCTGATGGCAGGAGCTATTTAGCGGCAATATTTTATGGGGCAGCCAATGAAAAGCAATAACTGTTTTATTTAATGTATCTGCTCCTGGCAGCTGCTCGGGGAAGGACGCTTAATAGAAGCTGTCGATCAATGTCAGGGCCGGGGCAATAAGAGCCCCTCACTGCAATAAACATGAAGAGAAGATAACGTTGGTCCTAGCTGATCAGTGCCTTGTTAACTTCCAGTCTAGCAGGCCCCGTTTGTCATTTTATTTTGTAACACTCATAATTCGTCATGCTAGATGGTTATCGAAGAGCTCGCGCTTTTTTTTTTGCTTTCTTCTAATTTGCCCCCTGAAGAGAGGTGAGGTGAAAAATAGCACAGGAGGAGAACAGCCACTTGTATATAATGTACATCATCCTGACGTCTATGGCCAGATCAATGTGTGTATACTGTGAGGGGATTTGCGTATGAGCGATCGGAGGACGCCCGGGGCAGATGGAGACATCTGTTGATTCTGGAGATACAGGATGTTTACACCTAGGACAGAGAAATCTCTCATTTCTTCAGTTAATATTGGGAAGAACATATTGGCCATTGCTCAAAACAGATAAGTGAGTGTTTGTCCTGACATGGGGTCACTTTGGTCTTCAAACTTTACTTTGTGTCGGGGTGTTTTGATTGGTTTTCTTTCTTTGGTTACAGAAAAAAAAAAAAAAGATAGGATGGAGTTATGGCCAGGTGATGCCAAAATAAAAGTCATCCATAAGTAACTTCAGTATGGACCTTTGTAACCGATTTATAATGAATATCGGTCTTAATTAACGTCTTAAATATGGAACACTTTTAGATATTCTTATTTATTTTACAATTTATATTTTTATATATGTTCTATGAACTTTTTATAACATAATAATGTAAATATATGTTATATATATTAATATTATATATATTAATAATAATAAAAATGTAGAGTTATAACTGTTTAAAATGATTTATTTTAACATTTAACATTACTGCTTTATACAATATTATCTATATATTATATAATATAAAGGTATATTACATTATATGATCTATCTCAAGAACGTCCTGGTCCCTCTTTTAGATTTAGTCATAGTAGGTCTTAACATATTTACACACTTCTGTCATGTTCCCACCTCCTCCAGTGTGGTGTTTTGATTTCAACACAGGTAAACTAAAGTAACCATAGACTAGGAGACACTGCTTTAATCTTTATAAAAACCTTCACCCAAAGTCCTCTGTCCCAATGGAGTGGAGATTAAATGCTTCTTCACATTAGTAATGTCAGCACAAAATGATTATCTTCTCTGAATAATTTATCCCCATGCACAGAGTGATTTCCTTATCTTTCCTTTTTTTGCCTCTTTTACTGCAGAGGAAACGGTAAATGGCTGTTAGTCTTCAGAAAACCAATGGCTTATGGTTACCATGAAAGATGGTTAGTAGATTTTTCTTTTTTAGATTTGGTCAGGAGCTCTTAACATTTTGGCACGCTTTCTAATTATTTTGTATTTTTTAATTAATTGTTTTGTTATTATTTATTATTTAACTGACCTCCAAGGGGAGAGAGATAGCCGTATTAGTCTAATAATAGTCATTGTACACTGAACCTCTTTCTGGGAATGCTGTAGGTCAGGGCAGTGAGAGGTCTCTGGATACGCTGAATAAAGCGTGCATCGCAGTGACCTCTCTATCAGAGTACACAAACTCCCTGTGCTTTAAAAGAGCATCAGTGCACGGCCATCACACTGAGAGATTGATTTCTCACCTTATGGAATCGGAAATTGGAATGCAGCACAGCAAACATGGAGGCACTGCCGAGCATGATGTGATATTCTGGAGATCCCTGGTTGGGAAATTATTTGTTTAATTTCTGAGACTTATCATTTATTTTCTCTCACTAAAGAAACCCGGCTATATTCCCAATTGAATGTATTTCCATGACGTTTTTGTGAAGATGCATGTGAATTTTCTGTAACACTGTAGATCTAAATACAACTCACTGTATCTATTCTTATGATTTTGGATTAGATTTGCTTGTTATTTAGCATGCAAACAAACCCTTTCTCACAGAGTGACTCGAACAGAGAGCGTTTATGCAGTATTCATCTCTAATGGTTCCATGAGTGGCTCTAAAACTGTATTCCACTGAGTGCCCTTGACACAGTTGCATGTAAGATAGATTTTAAATATTCATTACAGCAGGCCCTAAAGACCCATCGTCATCCCGTACCCCAGGGACGAGGCAGCACTGCTGCACAGGGAGAAGTTCAAAACTACCGGAGAGCCTCATCCAATAAACAATCACGGAACTGGCCCATGATTGCAAACATTTTTAAAATTTTTTTTTACATGTTGCATAATATTTCAATACATTAAGCCAGAATTAACCGAGGATAAGACATCAAAACATCTTGCTTCATAAAGGTTTGAATAGTTTAAGGTAAATTTGAATAAAAAAAATTGGATTAAAAAACCTTTATATTTTCAGTTTGTTGACTTCTTAAAAGCTCTTAATTGCACATACAGTCCAAGTTATAAAATAGTTATAGTTATAAAATATTTTGTGGCATTTGTCACTTTTTATGGAAGACTGTTTCCGCCACATATATGGTTAAAAAAAAATGTTTTAAAGGTAATTGCAACATTTTATCTCACAATTCTGACTTTTTTTCTTGCAAATGTGTGAGATGTAAACTCAGAATTCAGATGTTAACTCGCAATTATGAGTTTTTAACCTGCGATTCTGAGTAGAAAAGTGATTGTGAAAAATATAAACTTGCAATTGCAAGAAAATATCAGAATTGTGAGATAAGAAGTTGCAATTACCTTTTTTATTTTTTATTCTCTGGTGGAATTGTCAATGTAAACTTGGAATTGTGAGAAAAAAGTCTGAATTTTAAGTTCATGTATCACAAATCTGAATTTTTGTCATACTTGTAAAAAAAAAAAAAAATTCTGAAGCATTACAATTATCTTTTTTATTTAATTTTTATTCCATGGTGGAAACAAGCTTCCTTATTTTTTACAGAGAAATTAAGCTTTCATTTATACCTAGTTTGGGTTCTTAATGTTCATTAAATATTGTGCCAGTCAACTCCACTATATACTAGAATTCAGAGCATGCAGAGTTCATTTATTGATGTAAGTGGGTATTATTTGTGAATGACCATGCAGAAATTATTATAGCCATTCTAGTAATTATCTAACATTTTATCCTTGAATGTGAATATATAAAGGGAAAGACTTGGCACCAAAAGATTCTTTTGGTGCTGCACACCTACTGAATAACAATTTCCTTTATTTTTGTTCACATTTTGTCTTGAATCTCCGCCAAGAGAAATACTCTAATGTATATTTCTATAGGGAAAGCACTGTCAGAATCTCACCGAGCCTTCTTTTGCATTCCATCCAGTACTGCCCCCAAACAAGGTATTTGTTTAATTTAAGACTTACCATTTATTTTCTCTCACTAAAGAAACACGGATATACTCAAGCGAGGTAAACTTCAAAAATATGTATGTATGACGGACACACACTCTTCCAGCCCCATTCAGTGGATCCTGCTTTTCCCAGCACTGCCTAATGGAACATACTGACGGCAAATAAATATTCCACTGAGGCCGTTTCATGTAGAGAGGGGTTTTGAATATCAAATATGGGTTTTGATCTAGTCAGATGATCCGTACAGTAATAACAGGGCAGAGACAACAGCTCCCCATGGATAAAACACAGAGCTCGTAGACTTTAGCCAAACGCTGACCACAGTTATTAGATTAGTGTAAATCTTCATGGCATGATCAATAGCAACGTGTTTATTTTTGTGCACTAAGTTATTCATTAGAAATTCAAACAGCCTTAAAGAGGCTCATTAGGATCTGATTTGCTGGGGCTCACAGAGACTTATTGCCCCATTGTGGAGAAAGAGAAAAGGCCACCGGAGACAGCGAGGGGTAGATCCTCACAAAGGACAATTTGTTCACATGGCTCAGCTATAAAAATAGGAGGAATGAAACTTAAGATGGTGTCTGTGTGTGCGCAAACAAATATAGTATGGTACGCCGTTTTCTGTGACGTAATACTCCTGTCTTTTTTATTTTTTATAAATTTTCTAGGGGTGGAAATTGTAAAGAATTCCTAATGAATTCCAGTTTCCTAATGGATCCATGAAGGATTCTTTTATCAATTCAGAACATCAATTCAAATGATTTTAAAACATAATTTTAGATGTAAATTTAGCTGTAAGGTGTATGCGTTTGATTGAAAGTCATTCGTTCGGAATTCAGACTACACTGGTTGTGCTGTTTATTTGATTCATTAAAATGAACCGACTCGTTAGAGTCATTTGCTCTGGAGTCAGACTCCACTGGTTGTGCTGGATGTTGTTGATACGCTAAAAAGAAAAATTTGAATCATTAGAATTGTTCGTTTGGGAATCAGACCAACATGATTGCGCTGTATGCATTTGATTCGTTAAAAAGAACTGTATGTACGTATTCCGTATTCCAAAAGAATGCACATGCAAGAACCATCCTGTATTTTTTATTAATGCAACCAGCTCTGAACGATTAAACCTAATTATCAGAGAGAATAACATTATATTTATGGGATGTGATTTAAAAAAACAGGACTTTAGCAATGCATGCTTTTGTAATTACTGATAAATGCAGCTCGTTTTGAAAGGCAGGTCTTAAAAGCTATTTTGTCATTATCACATTATTGCATTACCATTACTCGGTGTACAGTAGCCAGTTCAGATAATTCAATTGAATTGCATTAGGGAGCTCAGATCCCATTTGACTGGGGAAATGGAACATTAATTGGCATTTGTTCAAGCCAAACAAAGGACACCAAGGGAATATTACCAAATTAAAAGACTTTCAAACGCAGAGAATAAATCTTCAAGGACTAGCACAGCCTCGAAAAATGACCAAACACACTAGAAAATGTTTTTAAAATAAGTGGTTAATGAAAGTGCACGCAGCGTGGATTACATTTATAACTCGCAGGGCCCGACCCTCGCTAAACTCATGCGCAACAGCGTTTTATGGTGTGTTTTTCCACAAAAACTGACAATTAAACAACAATTAGAGGTTTTTCTTCATGTTTTCTGAACACAGTCTTTTATAGCAGACTGTGCGACTTGTAGGAGGGGAAGGGGGATTTTTTTTCACTTTCCATCTCGGTCCTCCTCAGTGAATTGATGGAATGACCTGGACTTGATCTTTGAGGTCAACATGCCTGATGGTTCCTGCAGATTGATAAATTGATTCAAAACTATTACCATGGTAAAAAAGCAATAAGGTCATAAAACTTGCATTGGTCCAGCTGAGTAAATCCGGGGCATTTTGCCGAAGGAGTGGCGCAGGAGGATGGGAGCATGCGTTGGAATGAGAGAGCGAGAAATGACTTTGAAGAGCTCATCATCTCCAATCTATTTTTCCCGCCTGTGCTTCATGCCGCCGCATAGAGGCACTTCATTACAGGGGAATAACTGTACACAGCCCGGGCCGCCCGCCTGCCTCCTGCTCCTCGCGGCTCCCCTGAGGGGCTTCAGGTGCTTAATACCTCATCACTGGCTTCATTGAACGCTTTAATCTGCACTCCTGTGATCAATAGAATCCCGCTGTAAATTAAAAGGGCCATTCCATGTAATCAAACCTGTTAATGCTCATTCTGAAAACCATTATTTGTGGAAGGCATTTAGGGGGAATTGCCACACTGACAAGCCCCCTTGCTCACAGAGATTATCGGAGGACAAGGATTTGGACAAAGACAGAGAGAAGGATGAGAGAAGGGGGATCCAGTCTGTCCCTCGCCGGCGTAACGTGCCCTGCAGACAGAGAGAGGGATTGATGGAGGGCAAACGAGAGAAAAACACAGGCGGTGCAACTCAGTCTAGTGCAGAACATAATGGGAGGATGGGCGAGAGGGGAGATAAGTTTAGAGAGAGGGGCCGCCTGTCTGCTCGGGTCTCTCCGACACTCATACGCGCAGAAAATGAAATTTTCGAGCCTGCCATTTCTGCGGCAAATTCAATTACGCCAGCTGCTTGTACAAAGAGCTGTAGCTTCCTTGGGCCTGAAATTGAAAAAAGGCGAGTGCTGATGAGATGGTGAATAACAGGCTCGGCTTTGATAGCAGACAGGTGAGAGAGTCTCCGGCGAGTCCCAAAACTTACAGCATCGTACTGAATATCGCTGCAGAGAGGTCTTTGGAAATACTAAATGTTGACAAACCCACTTACTTATACGAACACGATACTGTATGTGACGCAAAAATATCATTGTGAGGTAAATAATGTGCTGTCGTAGCATCTCCTTTTTGATTTTCCACATGAGCACGTCTCTTACGCCGCTCTACCGTACCAGATCTGCGCGGCAAGCCGGCGTAAAATTAGAGACCTTTCTTGTAATCCTAATTGCTGTCGGTGTTTGTACGATTTGTCGTTTTTCTCACGGTGCACTGACATTCAAAGGCTGAAAAATAAAGCATTTCTGTTTCTAATTTGAGAGAAAATCCTGCAGGGACTTCATAAGAAAACTGCCATTTAAGGCCGACAAGGCGAGAGGAGAGGAAAGCTATTACGGCTGTATCTTAAAAGGTCAATTACATTCTGTATAATGACTTTGACTGTTTAATCCAAATGTATGAGTCTCTTGCTAAGCCTTCTTCTGACATTGATAGACTTGAGTGGCAGAGAAGGATCTTCTCCTGTCAAGGCGTCAACAACTGGGAGATAATGAGAAATGGCACTTGAAAATTTTCCTCGCTTGACGGCGACTGCTGTTCTCTTTCTCTCCTGATCAGCTTAAATGTTTGACTTGGTGTGGTCAAGTGCCGGTTTTGTTTACTGCAAGGCTAAAATGGTCTGCGGTGCGAACCCAACAACACTTTTGCCAGATATCATCTCTACCCTTCCTGTATTTTTAATACAATGTTTGCTCTTGCAACGACCCCCGATTGAAGCTCCACCATCTCATCTGCAGTGTAAGACAATTTCCTTCTGACATTGATAGACTTGAGTGGCAGAGAAGGATCTTCTCCTGTCAAGGCGTCAACAACTGGGAGATAATGAGAAATGGCACTTGAAAATGTTCAATTGCTGTTCTCTTTCTCTCCTGATCAGCTTAAATGTTTGACTTGGTGTGGTCAAGTGCCGGTTTTGTTTACTGCAAGGCTAAAATGGTCTGCGGTGCGAACCCAACAACACTTTTGCCAGATATCATCTCTACCCTTCCTGTATTTTTAATACAATGTTTGCTCTTGCAACGACCCCCGATTGAAGCTCCACCATCTCATCTGCAGTGTAAGACAATTTCCGCACCTTAAAAGAAACTGTCTCAAGTCAATAGACAATAAATTGCTCTTGGAAATTGTGTGATCTTAAATAAAGGCTATTTGCTCAAAGGTCTGAAGCGAACCCCCGCCTTTTTTAATCATTTGTATGTTTAGCTGTTTGGTCAATTTACTTTGCCTCTGTGATGTTTCACGGTTAAAGGCCATCAATCACATTCATGGTGAGAAAAATCTCCCGCTACAATATTACAGGTTATTAAAAGGATGATGAGAATGCAGCCACATGGGCAGGCAAATGCCCTTTTTCTCATCTTCTGAGAGCGTGGCCCTGAGATAATCTAGTGATTCATCTTCGCCCTACCTATCAACAAGTGGCAGTGGGCTCAAGTCCCCAATAATGAGCTACTCTGTCCATTTCACCTTCTAAACACAAACATTAGCCACATCACATTCTCAGTCTACTTACTACACATGAATCCTGTAACCGCTCCAGCAACCGCTGACGCATTTCAATTGATCTGCTTCATGAAGGTTATAACTAGACGTGAAGAAATTCAATCTGTGACAAGCTATATAGCAAATATTCTCTCTGCACACAAATAATAAGACTTTTGAAAGCACTCTCTATCTTGTAAGGTCCCTCCTCTTGTCAGATGGTTCTTGTCTAAAGATGATTTAGACCTTGGCTTGATCAAAGCTTTGATCTGAGTGTCAGTTTACAAGCTGTCCTTTTCTGCTAAAGTGACTCTTATCAGGACATATCCCGATGAGAAGGATTTTTACAAGGCATTGCACAAAAAATGGGAAGAAAAAGTGAGATTTCACGAGTGACTGTTAAACACTGGGAGGAGACACAAAAAAATGCATTTAATTGAACTGAATTTCAACTTCGATATGCCACAATGCAATCTTCCGATCTTTATTGTCGGTGATGAATAATTCCCATCTAAAATATGGGTCATAATCCAAAAGGGAATGAATTTAAATTTCAAATTACCATAAAACTCTTTTTTTTAGAAGATTGATGACATTTTTTTCTAGTTTTGATTAAGGTTTTGTAAAATTGCTGTGATTATTTAACACTTAGAAAAGTCTAGATAATTAATAATTTTATGAAGTGATATCATTTGATATTTACATAAGACAAATGATAGAAGTCATCTCACTGTCTTTAAATAGGTAGGACTTATAAGCTAATATTTCTTTTATCACTATACAGGATATTAATAATATAATTATGAATTCTCATACAGTCAATCATTTGAAAGCTGAATACATTCAAAGCAGTCAGGCACATTTGATGAGCTGAATGTGTAATGTGTAATGTGTAATCATATAATTATGGTTAATTCTGTTCACTTTACTCATTTTATTTATATTTATTTACTCTGTGTAACGACATAATGTCTTATGGAAAATCAGCCAGTAATTATACTGAAACGAACTTGGTTCCCTTTCAGTCGGTCACTCTCGACGTCATATCGGTGACAGACGAATTGGGAATCTCGCCAAAGAGACCAATCCACTTCGAGTGTAACTAAACGAGCCAATGGACATTGGCATGCGTAATTTGCATCTGGCTGCCACACCCCACAGCACGGGTATAAGAGGCAGCAGGTGCACCCCATTTATTCATCTTTTCGCTTCGGAGCCGAGCGGTGGTGCATCACAACTGCTCTTCTCTTCGAGTGATTGCAGAAAGCGAGTGCGGGCGTTACGGCAGACAGCAGCAGTGGTCACGGTCTCACAGGAATCATCCAGCGTGCAGACAGCCACACCAGGAGTGTTCGGTGGCCAGCTCCCCTTGCCCCTGCGTCTGCCCCCACTCCCACATAGCAGCAGCAGCCTTCCACCAGGCAGCGTCATGGAGCCGGGCGTAGGCAGGACGCCCAGCCCGTCCAGGCCCCCGCAAAACCTGGCGGCAAGCCCAAGTGCCAGAGGCCCTGAGATGCCCAGCAGCCAGCGGTACCCAAAACTTCCAAAAATGAGCAGTTTCCTCAGTCTCTGGGTCCCAAGAGGAGGAGAGTGGTGGACTGTGCATCACAGGATCACTTCCCTCCTCCTCTCTCACCAGCGGGTAGCAATGGGTTGCCCAAGAGCACTCCATCTGCCCATTCGTGGAACCAGGTAGGTGCTGTGACACTCAAGACCCCGCTTCATGCCGTCATACGCCAGGCTGTTACAAGCCTCAAGCCGGGGCCCTGTGTTCCCCCTCTCACGAGGAGGGATCAGGTGAGTGTTACACTTCACACCCAGACCCCGCCCTCTGCCGTCACAGGCGTGGCCGTCACAGGCCCCGGGCCGGGTCCCTGTGTTCCACCGCGCTGCCCCACCGCGGGTACATCGGTGGCTCCTTTGGTTCCACTGGCACAGTCTCTCGGGGCCTGGTTAGCGCTTCCCAGTTCGTCTTGGTGGCTTCTGCAGACCTTCAGACTCGGCTACGCGATTCAATTCACCCGGCGTCCCCCCAAGTTCAGGGGCATCCGGTTCACATCAGTAAAGGCCCCTGTCTTGCGTGCGGAAATCGCAGTCCTGCTGGCGAAGGACGCGATAGAGCCGGTCCCTCCAGCCGATATGAGGACGGGGTTTTAGAGCCCTTACTTCATTGTGCCCAAGAAGAGTGGTGGGTTACGACCAATCTTGGAGCTGCCGTTCAAAATGTTGACACAGAAATGCATTTTCGAGTGCATCCGTCCCCAAGACTTTGCAGCGATCGACCTGAAGGACACATACTTTCATGTCTCGATCCTCCCGTGACACAGGCCATTCCTGCGTTTCGCCTTCGAGAGTCGGGCATATCAGTACAAGGTCCTGACCTTCGGGCTGTCCCTATCGCCCCGTGTCTTCACCAAAGTCGCAGAGGCAGACCTCGTTCCCTTGAGAGAAGAGAACTATCTTGACGACTGGCTCATACTCGCACAGTCTCGCGATCAGTTGTGCGCACACAGGGACGTGGTGCTCAGACACCTCAGCCAGTTGGGTCTTCAGGTCAACTGGGAGAAGAACAAACTCGTGCCAATGCAGAGGATCTCTTTTCTCGGAATGGAGCTGGATTCGGTCAACCAGGCAGCAAGCCTTACCCAGGAACGTGCTCAGTCGGTGCTGAACTGCCTCAAAACTTTATCAGGCAGGATGGCGGTCCCACTGAAATTGTTTCAGAGGCTTCTGGGGCATATGGCTGCAGCCGCTGCGGTAGTTCCGCTCGGTCTGCTCCATATGAGACCGCTTCAGCACTGGCTTCATGGCCGAGGCCCGAGTTGGGCGTGGCTACGCAGCACTCACCAGGTTCAGATTACACCGGCCTGTCGCAGAACCTTCAACCCGTGGTCGGACCCTTCGTTCCTTCGGACAGGAGTGCCCCTGGAACAGGTATCCAGGCATGCGGTGGTTTTGACAGATGCCTCGGCCATCGGCTGGGGAGCCACGTACAACAGGCACGCAGTGTCAGGGGTGTGGACTGGTCCCCAACTGCGTTGGCATATCAATTGCCTCAAGTTGCTGGCAGTGCGTCTTGCCCTGAGCCACTCCAGAGGGTGCCTTCGGGGCAGGGACGTACTGGTCTGTTGCGTATATAAACCGGCAAGGTGGTTTACACTCCCGTCGTGTGTCGCAACTCGCCCGCCACCTCCTCCTCTGGAGTCAGAAGCATCTGAGGTCCCTTCGTGCCATCCACATCCCAGGAGTGTTCAACCGGGCAGCCGACGAGCTGTCTCGAGCAGCACTTCCAGGGGAGTGGAGACTCCACCCCCAGGTGGTTCAGCCGATCTGGAGACGGTTCGGAGTTGCTCAGGTATACCTGTTTGTATCTCCAGAAACCACCCACTGCCAGTGGTTCTACTCCCTAACCGAGGCAACGCTTGGCACAGATGCACTGGCACACAGCTGGCCCCGGAGCCTGCGCAAATATGCGTTCGTCCCAGTGAGCCTACTCGCACAGACACTGTGCAAAATCAGGGAGGACGAGGAGCAGGTCTTGTTAGTTGCTCCGTATTGACCCAACAGTACCTGGTTCCCAAAACTCATGCTCCTCGCGACATGCTCATGCTCCTCCCTGGCCGATTCCTATGAAGAAGGATCTGCTTTCTCAGAGATGGGGCACCCTCTGGCACCCATGTCTGGACTTGTGGAAACTCCATGTGTGGTCCCTGGATGGGACGCGGATGTTCTAGGTGACCTACCCCAGGAGGTAGCACTCACTATGGCTTCAGCACGAGCACCGTCCACGAGACGGGCCTATGCTTTGAAGTGGAACCTGTTCATCGAACGGTGTTCCTCTCACCGAGAGGACCCCCCAGTTTGATCAGAGCCGTGCTTTCCTTCTTGCAGCAAGGGTTGGAATGTAGGCTGTCTCCCTCCACCCTTAAGGTTTACGTTGCTGCTATCTCCGCACACCACAACCCCATAGAGGGGAGGTCGGTGGGGAAGCACGACCTGGTCGTCAGGTTCCTTAGGGGGGCCAGAAAGTTAAATCCTCCTAGGCCCCCCTCCTTACCCTCTTGGGATTTAGCATTGGTGCTAAGAGCCCTACAAACTGCTCCCTTCGAGCCTTTGGAGTCAGTCGAGTTGAAGTTTCTCTCCATGAAAACCCTACTGCTGACTGCACTGGCCTCGATCAAGAGGGTGAGGGACCTGCAGGCATTTTCGGTCGACGAATCGTGCCTTGAGTTTGGGCCGGCAGACTCCAGTGCAACACTGAGATCCCGGCCCGGCTAAGTGCCCAAGGTTCCTACCACTCCCTTCAGGGACCAGGTGGTGAACCTGCAAGCGCTGCCCCTGGAGGAGGCAGACCCAGCCCTAGCTTTGCCCTGTCCTGTATGCGCACTGCGACAGTACAATGATAGAACTCAGAGCTTTAGGCACGTGCACACATAGACATCAAAGGGGGCTTGAGCACCTGCCCTTTTTCTTCCTTGAGAGAAAGTGCCCTATTTTCTGGGGGGTGTTATTTTTATTTTTTTTATAAATTAATATATGTATATATGTGCGTGTGTGTGTGTGTTTCTGTTTGCGCACAGCTTTCCCTGTCAAACTAATAAAAAAATCTAAATATCAGGTCGGGTCGGGAAATGTTGAGACTGTCGAGTTCCGATGCCTTTCTCCCCTCCGCGCCGGCGCAGCACAGCAGTGTAGCACACATTGATCGGCACATGCACATCACAGACAGGCAGAGAGCCGCAGAAGTGAAGCCCTCCCTCCCTTTCCAGTTGTGTTTGTCTTGCTGTGGAGGTGAGTGGTGATGAACAAAAGACTAAGCTACCTGTGCCTCGAATTTTCAACTAATTACCCAAGACCAGTGCACATTCTGTCACTGCATGATTCAGTTTATCAAAATTCATTTAGAATGATCACAAAATTCAAAATATGGGGGCAGAAATTTAAATATTTATTTCATTTCATATAGTTAATCAGTATCGCAAAGACTGTTTTTTTCCACCAAAAAGCAGCATGATTACAAATGTGATATTGATTTTATACAGCAGTTCAATAAACAAGATTCTGTCAGGACCACTATCGTCAAAATGATAGATACTTAGCATAAAGTTTGGTTCGGCGGTATGGTTCTGTTCTGGGCAAAAACCTCCCTGCCCATCCATGCAGCCTGCCATGGATGGGCAGGGAGAGCAGCAATAATAACCCCCCTAGGGTTAACAGAACAGAACAAGGCAGATATCATTAATGTACTTAATGATATTTAAGTGTAACACTTTATTCAAGATAAAGGAGTCTGATTAGCAAGGAATATCAGAAAGCCAAGTCCTGACTGTGGCGAAAGGAGGAGCTGGGGATGGAGGAGGGTAATTTGCTCCGGAGCAAGCTGAAAAGCTGCTGAATAATACTGAATAGAGCTTATATAGGAATGCCGCGATAGGTGTCCGTATTCCTATAGGTAGATATGATCAGCTGAGAATCAGCTGATGCAAGCTTGACTCACGTGACCTGCCAGAACTAACGCTAACGCTAA
>NW_015645543.1:335723-337934 GCF_001515625.1 Sinocyclocheilus rhinocerous
TCCCTCCCTTTCCAGTTGTGTTTGTCTTGCTGTGGAGGTGAGTGGTGATGAACAAAAGACTAAGCTACCTGTGCCTCGAATTTTCAACTAATTACCCAAGACCAGTGCACATTCTGTCACTGCATGATTCAGTTTATCAAAATTCATTTAGAATGATCACAAAATTCAAAATATGGGGGCAGAAATTTAAATATTTATTTCATTTCATATAGTTAATCAGTATCACGCGAAGACTGACGTTTTTTCCAAGAAAAAGCAGAATGATTACAAATGTGATAATGATTTTATACAGCAGTTCAATAAACAAGATTCTGTCAGGACCACTATCGTCAAAATGATAGATACTTAGCATAAAGTTTGGTTCGGCGGTATGGTTCTGTTCTGGGCAAAAACCTCCCTGCCCATCCATGCAGCCTGCCATGAATGAGAACAAGGCAAATGTACTTAATGATATTTAAGTGTAACACTTTATTCAAGATAAAGGAGTCTGATTAGCATGATTAGCAAGAAAGTCAAGTCCTGACTGTGGACGAAAGGAGGAGCTGGGGATGGAGGAGGGTAATTAGCTACTGAGCAAAAGCAATAAATCTGAATAGGCCTTATATAGGGATGCTGTGATAGGCGTTGTTTTCCCATAGGTAGACATGGATGAACTGCCAAAACTAACGATATGCTTAACGATACCAATGGAATCACTTTCAGAATGAATATTTCCAGCCGATATATATGATAAAAACATAGACAGAATCCACCAGACTTTGAAAAGCTTGAGCCTTTGAATCAGCAGAAAAGATAACTGAAGTGTACGCTTTAATTAATCATCATTAATCACATACAATTAATTTGTAGTCCTAGCTCCTACATAAAAACTCTTAGGTTTCACAACATTAAAAATATTAGGTGGAAAAGCAAAAATAATCACATCGCTTTTAATTGGCTTTCTGTTAACAGTGGCTCCCCTCTGATTTTGTATACCTATTATGACTGATTCATCAAAATTGATAATGAGAAGAACAAATTGAAATCTTAATCCTGAGCTTATGAACACATGCTCCCCTGCCTTAATTTGTGTGCAAGGGAAAGTAGTTGATTTTGAATTCTCCAAGTGGATGTAGCGAATCAGCTCATGGGGAAATATGAATAATTAATCATAACTAGTTATAATTAATTACAAATATTTAGATCCGCTGTAGATATTTACTTGACCTCTCAGGGTCAACTGTCTGTCAATTCTAAGAACGTTAATTTCCTGGTTAAGGGAAATAACTTTCTTACTGTACAATTCTACAAAGAGCTTGTAGCATAAATCTGCATGATTAAGTGACTCCAGTTATGAGCAAACAATGAACAACGTCAAGTGTGATACAAATAAGACTTTATTAACTACATAAACACTTAAACTAGTCCAACATACTACATAAACACTTAAACTGGTCTAACATACACATAAACACACACACACACACACACATACAGTTGGTATAGGAAAGGGTTAAAAGCTTAACGCAGTAAAGAGAAGAGAAATAAGAATATGAAACTATGGTACCATTTGATATTCAGCAGATCGACAGCCTGAAGGAAACATCCATTTCTTAGTTCAAACACACCTTTGTAAAAAGGTGCAAATGATACCTAATGTATCAATTAATAAGACTAAGTTTGAATACTTGCACATCTCGTCTGTCTGAAAGAAAGGCTTGATGCAGTCCAAAGGTCCAAGTTGATCTTTGCTGAAGTTGGTTGATGAAAAAGAACCAGTTTGAGTCAGAGAATCTTGGTGAATGGAAAAGTCAAGGCCGAAGCCTGGCACGAACTTAGGGTGTCCTGGAGCGTTTGCTCACATCTTCATCTTCTCAGAATTCAACCAAAACCACCGACTCTGGGCCAACAAATATAATTCCAATTTGCATTTCTGAGTAACATGACGGTGTTTTGTTCCTGAATGAATCAACCGTTTAAATGATTCGGTTCAATCGCAATGACTCACTTATTAACAGTGACTTGCTGCCACCTACTGACAGTTATAATTTCAAATATCAGTATTCAATGTTTTATGCTTAAAATATCAAAACAGTATTAATGCATTTGTAACTGCAGGTTAAATACATTCATGTCCTGCATTAAACAGTGTGTAAAAATCTAAATGCCCCTTCTAATGCAGCTTCTGTGTTTTCTCTGCATTGCAAAGATTAATTTTGTCAATACTGATTT
>NW_015645543.1:338193-378162 GCF_001515625.1 Sinocyclocheilus rhinocerous
AAACTTTAGGAGTCAGCTGTCCACGGTAGTCCTTAAGATATCAGCACAATAACACACTCAGCAAAATATCGTCTAATTATCTTTATTGATAAAATCCCAGAAAATATTGAGATATATTTTTTGTCAATATTGCACACCCCTAATAAATTTAACGTTTTGATTAGAAAAAAATTCTAATAAATATGAGATGTGCCCCTTTTTCCACTTGAGCCCCTGCCCCTCAAAATGTCAGTGCACGTCCCTGCTCGGAGCAGCTCTTTTTCTGTTACAGAGGACAGCGGAAGGGGAAAGCTGTCTCCAAGCAGAGGATGGCCCACTGGATAGTGGATGCCATCACCTTGGCCTATGAAGCACAAGGTGTGCCCTGCCTGCTCAGGCTGCGTGCTCACTCCACTAGGGGTGTCGCATCGTCCTGGGCGCTGGCTCGTGGTGCCTCGCTAGCAGATATTTGTAGAGCTGCGGGCTGGGCAACTCCTAACACGTTCGCTAGGTTCTGTAGCCTACGTGTTGAACCAGTTTCCTCCTGTGTTCTCACCTCAAATGGGTAGTGGCACTGAGAGGCCCGGTTCAGAGTCGGCTTGTGGCGTCTATAATGCCTATATGCTCCAGAGAGTTCCCTAACCAGGCAAACCCTGTTGAGTCCTCCAGCACTCCGGCAGCCGGACGTGGTGGAGCGTCCGGCGCCAGGCCTTTCATCCAATGAATTCCTGAAATCTGGTGTGAGGCTAGTGCCCATATGACTGACCCTGTTGGGATCCCATATGTGTATGTCCACGGTACAGTTACTAGGGCCGTGTTTCTCTCAGAGACTTCCATGTGCAATAGGACCCTTTTGGGTTACTCCACATGAGTAAATGTCACTCAACCCCCCTGTGGGAGGAGGTGACTCAGCAGCGTGCCTCTTCCAAGTAGGAAGGGCACGCTTTCCCAGTGCTATCCAAGTCCTACTGTTTAGGTTGCTCGAGGAACAGCAGTAGTCGACCTTCTCTGTGTAGAGCCCAGTCCTATCGTCTGCCTTATAGGAAGGTTCGGAAGGCTTACACAGGGCGCTGGAGGGGGCAGCACCTGTGGCGCGTTGGTAGGGATTCCCAATTCGTCGGTCACCGACGTGACGTCGAGAGTGACCGACTGAAAGGGAACGTCTCAATTACATGTGTAACCCTCGTTCCCTGAAGGAGGGAACGGAGACGTCATGTCCCATCGCCACAGTTGCTGTACCACCGCTGAGCTGCCGGGTCACCGGCTTGGCTCCTCATAGAAAACATGAATGAATGCAGTGCACCTGCTGCCTCTTATTGCTGCATTGTGGGGTGTGGCAGCCAGATGCGAATTTCGCATGCCAATGTCCATTGGCTCGTTTAGTTACACCCGAAGTGGATTGGTCTCTCTGGCGAGATTCCCAATTAGTCGGTCACCGATGTGACGTCTCCGTTCCCTCCTTCAGGGAACGAGGGTTACACATGTAACCAAGACATTCATTTTGCTATGGACATCACTGAAAATAGTGACAACTTGCAGTTCAGTAAGTGAACCACATGTTGATTCAGTAACCGCATTGATGGATTCAGTTTAGTGAGGGATACTTCCGACTGATTCGAACTGATTTTTTTTAACTGTTCATTAGAAGAATCAACAAATTTTTTAGTAATCAGACTACACTGGTCGTGCTGGATGTGTTTGATTCATTAAAAAGAACTAGCTCATAAGAGTCATTTGTTCATCATTTGTACTATTCTGATCATGCTGCATGTTTTGGATTCACTAAAATGTAGCAGTTCATGAGAGTTATTTATGCGTGAATTGGACTACACTGGCCGTGCTGTAAGTTTTTGATTCAATGAAAATAAGCAGCCCATAAGTTTTTTGTTTGTCAATTAGACATCACTGGTCGTGCTGTATCTATTTGATTCACTAAAAAGAACCAGCATATAAGAATGATTTATTTGTGATTAAAACTTTTTTGTTTGTTCGTTTGTTTTAGTTTTTTTACGTGAACATTGCGAAGACAGCTCAATAAACATTTTTTTTTTTACCATTATTTAGTGATGCACAGCCTTTTTATCGCATCACATTCAATGCATACTGCAAACTCACAATCACAGCAAGGTAAAATATGATTTTGTTTGCTGTGGCACTGAAGATTCAGCAGCAGGGGAGCGTATGCAGGAAACGTTGCTTATAATATACAGTCATAGCCTTCCAATGTCAAACAGATGACACACTCTAATATATAAATACATATTTGATTTCTGAGCATTTCCTTTTAATAGCACGTTACAGTAAATGACTCCCATTCATTTTAAATTCCTATATTAAGCAGGTCTATTCTATCTGTACACCAAAGGAGTAGAAATAGATAATCTAATTTTCTGTTGAGCGATTTGTCTCCAGAAGGAATGTTTGTAACACAATTTGTTATAAAAATCCCTGGGCTTTGATAGATTTATAACAAAAGAGCAAAAACGGAGGGTGCCACTATCGCTCCCCTGACCCCATAAATCACATCTTTAGTGACCACATATTAAGTGCTTTTCTCATTCCCCGCCCATTAAAAGTAAATAATCTGCAGAGAATGAGGCATTTGCTAAGGAGGCATCCTATTTTTCATACGTGACAGTTATCTGAGTGAAGGTGTGCAGGTGGGACGGGAGGTGGAGCGGAATGATGATGTCCGATTAGGGACGGCGGACACAGGCCGTGTGTATTTTTAGAGGAAGGAGAATTTATTGGTGGCTGGTTGCTGGCGATGCAGTCTGGCACATTTTACATCCTAAACTGGATCATCATTTAACACTGATGACGCGTAGAATGGTTCGGTGTTCCCCTCTCCAGATGTACATCGCAAATATCTTGCTGAATGTGTTCTGGCTTCCTGTTCATACATCTTGGGTCGCCATAAAATTGTAGCAAGTCACGTACATCTGGACTGAATAATTCCACATATTTATAAAATGAAGTTTCGCCCCAGCAAGTGAAATGAGATGCAAACTGCATTGGTGGAGGAGAATAATTAAGTTCATTAAGTTAATTATTTTTTCCTCCTGAGCAAAAAGTAGAAGGAAATAGCAACCAATCGCTAATTAAGTCCCCCCCCTTCCCTCATCATATTGGGAAAAAATGAACATTATGCGGCTACATCGGTTTCATGTTGTTGCATATTCATAGCTTTAAATTAAGTTAATACCTCTCATATAAATCATGCAAATTTATGAAGTGAAGGTTTCATTTTATTGCACCATATTAAGTCATGTTCGATGCACAAGGTGGCTGTGAAGTGAGACATTACTCAAGGTTAGTCCGTGTTATTTATGACATATCTGTCAGTTAATACTCAACTGGCTTTTATTGCACTTTAATGTGCAAGGAAGTAATATGAAGCGCAGTTATGAGAGTGATGATGATGGCACAGATGTGTTGGACAGCAGGGCAGGGCCAATGATATCTGAGACTGATCAGTGTTAGTGATGTGCATAACACAACATAAGACACATAGTTTTAACCCTCATGGTTTGTTGGGGGTCTCAAAGACCCCAGGGTCATTCAATAATTTTCTACAATTCTCAGATTTTTGTGGGTTTTATTTTATTTTATTACTATAATGATAGAGAGTGATCATTTTATTTCATTTTAACAGTATTATTTTAAATGTGATGATACTACTGCAGTCGAAGTTAACACTGAGCAGTAGTGGTGTTTTAGTGTCACTGAGATAATATTATTATGATATATTTGAGTTAGTTTTTCCAGCCTTTATTATGCAAGGTGAAATAAAATCCCTGCAATCCTCAGGGGATCTGCCATCTTTCCAGGTTAAACATTTGCCAGATCACATCCTCTCACCGCTGTTCTTTTGACTCAGGAACCTCAAAAGCCTCGTTTGAATAACTGGCTCCATACGTGGAACATTTGGCACATGACCAGGCCGAGCACGCCGATTGTTCGTCCTCGGAAAAATGAAAAGCTACTTCATAAGACCCCTGGTTTGGGTCATAACACCATGATTGTTCTTAACTAGTGCGAGTGAGAGAATCCAGCTGGGTCATATCTCCCTCATTAATGAGTCATTGGGGGACCCTGTACCATTACTATGATCCGGATTGTGCACTTGCTGCAATTTGCCACGATTAATGGAGGAGGGTCAACCCGGGTCACTTTCAATTTCTACCCAGAGGGGCGAGAAATGGAAACAACTCATTTGCACAGATTTGAATAATTTGCAAAAAGGAAATATGGGGCGAGGAGAAAGAAAGAGGCGATAAAGGAATCGGGTAGAGGACTCGAGCGCTGTTGCACTTTGCACAATAATAAGCCGCGCTGCCGTCGGCGGCTGGCACAAAGGCTATAATGAATATGATGGAGGATATGAATCCAGATGTGGGAATAAAGCTCGCCTTTCTCTGTGCAGTCTCACTTGGGAGCGTCTGCTGCGTCTAGTGAGCTTTTAAACTTATCATAAATGTATTAAGATTGCACCGGGCCATGAAACAGCTGTACACAATTAATCTTCTGCAAATCTTATCTGAAGAATTGCTTTCAGCGAAGTAACATCTGCTGCGAGAGGCGCTTATTCATGGGCGACACGCGCCTGCCACACTTTTATGCGTAGGGCACGATCATTGCCAATGAAGTAAAAATTCATCGTTTTCCCTGTTCGGTAAAAATAACATTCAGCAGCATTAAAACATCATCCATCAACATTGTCTTGGGGGCTCCAAACCCATCGCAGCCCGACAAATTAAAGAGAATATTCATTTCTGTGTGAACTTGCAGTGTGTGGCTTCACTGAACTGATACTTTCTGCCTCTGTTTTCATTTTTTTCTCTCTCTTTGGAGAAGATGAAATTGAAGCAGTGCATTTCAATATCAGCAGCGCTCTGGCAGTTTGGCCTGGTGCAGGAAGTACATAGTGTGACTGCCATCATGATCTCTCTGTGACCTAACAAAAGCCTTTGTGTTTGGCTGTGATGTGGGGAAAAAACACATTATTGCAGTGTTAATACATTTCAAAATGAAGTGTTTATCATAGTTACCTCTAAATATAAATACAATTATTTTTTTAAAAGATTTCTGGGGTCAGAAGTGTGGGGTCAGTAAGATTTTTCTTTATTTCGTTATTTAGTAAGAAATTTAAAAAGAAAATTTATTCAGCAAGGACACATTAAATTGATGAAAAGTCACAGTAAAGGCATTTACAATGTCACAAAAGATGTCTATTTCCAAAAATGCTGTTCTTTTGAAATTTCTGTTGATTAAAGAATCTTGAAAAAATATATTATGGTTTCCACACAAATGTTAAGCAGCACATCTGTTTTCAACATTGATAATAAGAATAATAAGAAATGTTTCTTGAGCATCAAATCAGCATATGTGACCCTGGACCACAAAACCAGTCATAAGTAGCACGTGTTTATTTGTGGGTCAAAATGATCGATTTTTCTTTTATGCCAAAAATCATTAGGATACACGTAAAGATCATGTTCCATGAAGATATTTTGTAAATTTCCTACCATAAATATGTCACACTTAATTTTTGATTAGTAATATGCATTGCTAAGAACTTCATTTGGACAACTTTAAAGGTGATTTTCTCAATATTTAGATTTCTTTGGACCCTCAGATTCCAGATTTCGGCCAAATATTGTCCTATCCTAACAAACCACACACCGATGGAAAGCTTATTTATTCAGCTTTCAGAATGGACCCTTATGACGTTTTGTGGTCTATGGTCACATATTATAGGATACACGTAAAGATCATGTTCCATGAAGATATTTTGTAAATTTCCTACCATAAATATGTCACACTTAATTTTTGATTAGTAATATGCATTGCTAAGAACTTCATTTGGACAACTTTAAAGGTGATTTTCTCAATATTTAGATTTCTTTGGACCCTCAGATTCCAGATTTCGGCCAAATATTGTCCTATCCTAACAAACCACACACCGATGGAAAGCTTATTTATTCAGCTTTCTCAATTTAAACAAAAAATGACTCTCATGACTGGTTTTGTGGTCCAGGGTCACATATTAGAATGATTTCTGAAGGATGTGACACTGAATACTGGAGTAATGGCTGCTGAAAATTCAGCTTTGCCATCATAGAAACAAACATGTATTTAAATAGAAAACAGTCATTTTAAAAAGTCTATTTCACAACATTACTGTTTTTTGCTCTATTTTTAATATGGTGAGCATAAGAGACTTCTTTCAGAAGCATTGAAAAATCTTCCCAACCCCAAACGTTTTAATGGTTGTGTGTATTGAAAATAAAAATATATATATTTTAAAACAATAGTGCAGATTTTTTAATGCCAAGTATATATTTCCATGTTGAAGAGTTGTTTAAAGTTTGAGAATCACTCTTGATTGGTCACATGACAGGTGGGTAATCAACCAAACAAGAAGAGGAACTTTTACGCACGCTTTACATCTTTTATCTTCTCAACATTAATTACAATCATGTAATTTCTTAATCCCCAACTGTCGGCACCTCACAGATGGCGATATTATTTACAATACACAATGTTGCTTGGAGCCCGGCCAGATGCTGTCTTAATATAGATTTGATCATCTGTAACTTTGGCAGTTTGTCAATTACTAAATTTTTTGCAATATGAAGAGAAAAAAATAACAATCTGTTCATTATTAATATCATAACGGTCAGATTCAAAAAGTTATAGTTGAAGAAAACAGTCAGACAATTTTCAATAACTGTAACCAAATCACGAAACTAATTATGGCCATTTCAGTTGATCATCAACCACCCACAACTTCTTCCAAACATCAATTTCCATTGACATTTTAATTTTTTTATACCGAGTAAATAATATTTTCTACCCCAACCGTAAATTTAACCTTTAAACACCACTTTTGCATTTTTAGATAAGTTATTATTATTAATAAGTTATTATTTATGATTATTATTTGGACTGATGGCTGCTCACATTGTAAGTGATTTCAGGTTTTGTATTTAGCCCCCACAGTATTTTTAAATGCATTCAGAAATATAATCACTTGATAATCTGTAGAAGTTATATATATTAATATATCATTCATATTAAAATGCTCAACATCAGTCTTACCCTGTTGACCTCAAAGTGGAAATTAAAGAGAATAGCATCAAAAAATCATTAATTTTGTATGCTCTCCGTGATTCAGGATCTGTACCTGCTGAGGCCGTGTCTGCTTTCAAACCGGGTTTATGTTTAAAGCTCAATGTGTATTGTTCAATGTGACATGGTCAATTCATCATTAGTTTTGAGCGGAGAACGGATGAGTACACTTTCAATTTAGTTCACAGCCTTTCTTCATTCATCATGCCTCCTCATCATCCATCATTTCCTCTCTTTGATTTGTACAAAAAACACACTTTCATAAGTTTAATGCAATTAATCATAAGGCAGGATAATTTTCTATTAATGGACCACAACCATTATTTCATTATTCATTTGATGAACTTGCACAGTGTGTTTCACGGAGGTGTGATTATAAGCACTGCTCACCAAGCATGAATGTGTGCCACTCCACATCTTTGTTGCTGTTTCTTAAATGCCTGCGCTGCCGCCTGACTGTAGCTTTTGTCTTCATATAACAAGTCCTGATAAATTGGAAAAGTTGCAGGCATAGATGAGAGCTGACCCGAAAAACAAAAGCAATCACAGTAAAGGGTAAAACGCCTGGAACGGTGAACCGCGACAGCTCTCGCATTCAAGGTGAAATTCTGCCTCCCTCTCCATAAAAAGAGAAACATGCATACGCACAGAAAGAAACAATTTATGATCTTGTTACTTGAGCTGAATCATTTCAAACCGTCTGGTTCCTTAAAAGTTATTTTGCAATACTGTCTCAGACTGTAAAACTAAAAACTAAACTCAAATTTTAAAAATAGCCAATTTGACCCCTTCCTTTATGTGCAATTAATTTACATCAGTATCTAAAACTCATGCTATTTAGTCTTTTTGCATGTTTTGGCATGCATCTACTTTTAACTCATTTAAGCCTGGTTTAATCAGTTTTATTTTATAGTAGCATTTAGGTACTATTATATTTTTTTATTGATATTTTGAATCCGATTTAAATTTTACATTTGCTATTTTATTCTAATTTCAGTTCAAGTTTTAGTAATTTTGTTATGAGAAATGTTGCTTTGGGAAATAAAAAGTGTTTTATATTTTATTTTATTGCAGTTACCATTTATTTTATTTAAAGTAACTTTTTGTTTTAGTTTTAACTATAATAACCCCCATTTCTACGCCTTAGTTAGGAAACTTGTACACCTGAATTTAAAGATTCATCTTAAGCAATGATGCTGTATCAAAATTCCAGCTGATTATAAGAACATAATTATTTTTCAAACTGAATAGTCTTGAATCTCGCCGCAGATCAATCAGCCCTCAGACTCAAAGAAGTTCAGACTCCATTTTAGCTCAATCAAAAAGGAGAAAAAAAAATCAATGTGGTCCAATTATAGGCTGTTTCATTAAGGTATGTTAATCAGAATTGCAAACGAGTTGGGCTTATGATTTCTCTTCTTGTATCCTGCCAATATACAGTAGACAGTGTTGATGAAATCAACCGCATAATTAACCCACCGTTTGAAGAAAGTGTTACCTTGATTTTAAAGTTAATGAAATCTATATATAACTATATTTTTACATATTTTTTTCCTTATATACATCACATGAAATGTATATATTAGATGCTGCTCTTTGCTGCATTTAAACACTTATGAGACATGTTTTGAAAGCTGGATTCACAGTGTACCATGTTAAAGCATCATGCATATCCTTTGGTTCCAGCTATGGTCCAGGAGAGGACATGTCTAAGGCCACGACAAAAGCCGAGCACACTTCTTTCATTGTATTATTTTTCCTCTCCTCAGACACCCCGCCAGCTCTTTGATTTGGACCGTATATGTTTTCAGTAATCCATTTTTTTCAGTCAGGTCTTGCTGGAAACAAGCAAAAAAGCATCAATTGTGCAATGCACTGCTCACATAAACAAAATATGACATGTAAACATCAGTAAAAACCACAATTTAAGGTAATTAGATTGTCTGAGGTAAATGATTTAATTCAAATGCAAAGAATGAGCAGATGCTTTCCAATCATGTGTAATGCTTTATCCAGGTTGTATTTGAGCATATTCTAAAACACTAAACTCCTCGTGAGGTGCCGAGCTTTTCGAGAGTCTGCAGAACACTTCTTCCAGTATTCCTCTATTGATTTTTCCCTCAGAGACGTATTGTACCTCAAGATCTCATGCATTAGTGTAGGAGGTCCACTCGAGCACAGAAAAGATGGTGGAACAATGTATTTAAAAAACATTCGGCTCTAACTAATGGCAGGTCCAAGGCAGAAGCGAGGTCATTTACCCCTCTGATTAGGTAAGCCAGTCAGTTCCAGGCAAACTGTGATTTAAAATGATGTCCAGCTTGAACTACATTCTCCAGGAAAATGATCTAATTTAGTGATTCATTCATATTTACTGAGTGTACTGGCATTACATTTGTATAGATCACATCTGGGTAAAAACAGAAATCGGGAAAATCGAATCAAAATACCGAGACGTGGCCGCCTGTCGCTCGGAGTCTACATTCGAGGCTCTGCCGGGGTCACTTCCATGCTTTTTATGATGTCGCTTTGAAATCTATCCGAATCACATTAAATTGGATATAAAGATGTGCAGACACATACATCACAGTAAATGGTGTGCCAGAGCACTGCTCGTGGAGAATCCCACCTCAACAATCAGGTTATAAAATCGGCTTCAGATCCGATTAATAATTTACAATCCTGTTAGGGGAGAACAAACATTTCTGTTCAAGCAATTTAAGTTGCAGGACTGTTATTAAAGCCCGCCGCTGCCTTTCGCTGGGGCTTGAGGATCGTCTCGGGATGAGACGGAGAGAAAGAGAGAAAGCAAAGCCTGCTCCAGCCCTCTGTGCCAGAGAATAACTATGTTCTATTTCACACTCTATGCTTTCTTTATTAAACTGCCATCGCAGCAAGCACATATTGCTCACTGTCCCCTCTTTGAATTTACCGTGACTTCACCCTCTTCTTTCCCCCGTGCTGGGAAACTTTCTGTCCACTTTCCGCAGCGAAATCTTAGCGCCTAATGACTTTATAATGGCAGACGTTTCAATGGAGCTCTAAGTAAAATGAGCTGGTGCTGCTGCAATCAAGAGCTCAATGGTGCTTTGTGCATCACCCATCACTAATTGACACAAGGGAGACAGATTTGCCTTTTCACAGAGGGCTGAAAAGGCTTAATGTAATTGTTGTATATTTACATTCTACACTGGTTTTGCTCACGCTGTGTACTTTGAGAATAGGAGTGATTTTGTTATAGGACTGCTAAATATCATGTTAAATAAAATGACTGATTCTTTGAGAGATGAATATTTAATTTCATTATTTTATTAGGAAAGGCAATCATGATAGTGAGCTGTCTGATGTGGCTCGAATTTTATTTTTTTTGGTAAGAGTGACATCTAGTGTCCACACAAGAACAGCTCACTGGACCTGAGAAAAGTGTGTGCAGCTTTAGGATCTTTAAGAAATCATGTAACAGGAATACAATATGAAGATGCACAAAGTGAATATTTTAACATGCAAATTTATACAGTGTATTGTAAAGGCAACTAGGCATACCAACTCCCAACAACGATTGAGAACAAAGCGAAAAAACTAAACCAAGTGTTTCACTAAGTCATGTAACAATATATCATCACTATTTTAAAGATTTATGTACACATTTAAAAACACGCCCAAAGAATTACAAGTTGAGATCTCAAGAAAACATTTTCCAGTTAAGAAAAATATAGCTGAATCAAAAGGTGCAGCATCGCACTGTGCCGATGGATGCTGAATGATTGTGTCTGGTGGCTGAGCTAGAAGTGTTTCATACTTTCAGATCAAGTTCATAAATAGTGTGAGATGAAATTTACACGGGACCTTCAGAGGCTTCATGACAGTCTAAGCCTACGATCATACTGCTGTACATCTTCTGCTGCTCCTCCTTAAATGATTCTTTCACCTTTTCCCTCTTCAGTCCACCATCCCTGCAACACAATTATACTTTGTGAATATAAAAAATTTGTGAAAGACTCATATTAGCAAGGCCAATATTTGGTCATGCCAAGATTATATTGGCCATCATTTTTGTCATGCACTATAAATATACATTCTATAGGCATTCTACAGACATTTAATTATTTAATGCATGTTTACAGTACATATTTAATCATAATTGGGGGTTTTTTCAGGACTGCTGAATATCACGTGAAATTAAACGATTGATGCTTGGAGTGATGAATATTTATTTTAATTATCTTATCTGGAAAGGCAATCACTATAGTGAGCTGTCTGATGTGTCTTTCGTTTGGTAACAGTGACCTCTAGTGTCCTCAAAAGGAACAGCCCACTGGACCTGAGAAATACAATATCAACATGCACGAAGTGGATATTTTGTGAGGGAATCTAGAGACAACTAACTCCCAGCAACGCTTGAGAACAAAGTGAAAGTCTGAGTGTTTCAGCATGTCTTGTAACTATATATCATCACAATTTTAAGATTTCTGTACATATTTAAAAACAAAGAAGGACAAGTTCAGATCTCAAGAAAACATTTTCAAGTTTAAAAAAAATATGGCTGAATCATAAGGAGCAACACCGATGGATGCTGAATGATTGTGTCCAGTCCCTGTTGTTGGCTATTGCTACAAATATACCCATGCTACTTATGACTGGTTTTGTGGTCCAGGGTCACATATTTGTAAATGTAAAACAATTTTTTTAAAATTTTCCGCTTTTTTTCTTTTTTAATACTAATATTTGGTTGAAATATGTTGTGCAGGGTTGTTTGTATTCTTACCAGGACAAATCCACCAGTCCTCCCTGATGTGCTATGGCTGATTTCACTCTGTTAGCAAACTGAACCGCATCCTCTCCATCCTACAAAACACATATTCAGATACACAGATGCAATAAAAAGATAGGAAGCATGGCTCTACCAGTCAAAAGTTTAGACACGTAAAATCCTCAACAAATCCATTAAAACTAAGTAATAATAACAGAAATGGGGAAAAAGTGTTAAACAAATCACACCTATCTTACATTTAAGCTTCTTTAAAGTAGTTAGTAGTAACCCTATGCTTATACTAGAGCTCTGCAAGCTCTGGTGCATTCTGGGATGATTTTAAACAGGTTTGATTATGGTACCCATGTTTAAATAAACAAATAAGTTTATGTTCATGTTTCTGCTTAGGCTCCAGCCTCCCTATGACCTTACAAAGGACAAGCAGTTTGGAGAAAGGATAGATGGATGTTTCTGCTTACCTGTCGAGTCATAGGTGGGAGGTACCACATGTTGCACACGATGGCCCAGCTTGTCATCATCCTGAGGAGGTAGCTCACCATGTTGTTCTTGGCACTGTTCCAGAAGGCATCTCCAAACTGAGGGTCATACTGACAGAGAGAAGTACATGAGGTGTGTCCCTTTTAGAGGGTAACCGTAATACTGCTGTAGGAAAACACTGGGTTGTTGGTACTCGATACCTTGATTGCTACTGGGTATATAGTTCCACCGATTTCAAAGCTTCCCTTCTTGAACATCATGACTGATGTATTATTAATACAAGTTCCTACAACAGACACAAAGACAGACCATAGGAAATAGGATAACAAATGACAGAGATTTATTCAAATAAATATGTGTAATATGCATAGAAAATAAATATGTATATTATCATTTATATGATTTATACTATATGGAAGCTTGTTTCCACCACAGAAATAAAAAAATTTAATTTTCTCATAATTACAAGTTTACAGCTTACAATTCTGACTTCTTTTCCCAGAATCGCAAGTTATAAATCTTGAAAACTTATGAGTTTAAATCTTACATCATTAAATCTTTTTTTTTTTTTTTGTCTTTATTTGTTTTGTTTCTGCCATGGAATAAAGAATAAAAAAAAGGTAATTACAACTCTCAATTCTAATTTATCATTTTTTCTCATAACTGCAAGTTAATATCTCACGTTTTCTGAGTTTATATTGTGCGATTTTTTTTTTATTCTATGGTAGAAACAAGCTTCCATATTTATACTTTTTTTGTAGTAGATTGATACTGCATAATTACTGCATTACTAGAGACTTGCATAAGGACACAATCACATAAATATATATTTTACCCTCTGGGAAGATCAGGATTGGCAGCTTAGTTTTGTCAGCAATATGGTCTTTTAACCTGCGGAAACAGCAAAATTGAGGTTTTATGTCCTAAGCGAGGACATGTTATACTCCACAAGACTGATCAACACACACTTTGTCACCTTTTGGCAACCGCATGGCGATCTTTCATCTCGGATCTCTCAAACCACACATGGGGACAGGACCGCACCATTGACCTCTGGATGACCCCCATGAGGCCTCCATGAACTTGACCTACCTGAGGACAATGAAATTGTGTTAAAGACACCTGAGACCCTCTAAAGACACACAATGTCACACCGCTGGTATAGTCAGCGTGACTCACCATAGCATAACATCCATCATTCGCCAGAATGACAATGTCAATTGGGGAAGTGTGGTTGGCAACACAGATACCTCCTTTTTTTGGCCGATTCTCTCTGTTATGCATCCCATGAGACATATAAGAAACAATGGTCATTTGACTATATTAGGGAGTGTTAAAAAGAAAGAGGTGTGCGTGCATGGGCCGAGAATGACAATGGGACATAATTATTCTCCTTTTTTATTCTCAGTTTTACCAGAATCAAATGTAAGCCTTCATAATTTCTAGCATTTCTTACTAAAAGTCTCTTATGTTGTTGCTGAATTGCTTGTATCCATTTCAGTCATTCTTCAGCTTCTTTTATTCATTTGGCTTGCAAAATACAGTTTGGATTTTTTTGTGCTTTATTTAAAGTGCAAAAAACTCCACATAACTTTTCTAGGCATGTTTTAAATGAATATAAAAATTTAGGGGAATACATATATATATATATATATATACACACACCCCGTTGCAGAAAAACACAGAGAAGCAGAGGGAACCGGAAGACAGTGAGATCAAATTGGAAAGACTGGGATCAAAAAAGAAGCAGTGACTCACTTATTATGATAGCGGATGGTAGCAGACAGGCCTCTGGCACATATTCTGTAGCATGTAATATGAACCAAATCACTGAGCCAGTTCTTCGCACTGAAAGAGACACAGACCCTTCCCGTTAGGAAATGCTTCTTCAAACTTTAATATGAAATTAAATATCAGCATTCCATCCATATATAACAAACTTCAAAATTCTTATTCAATCAGTCCATAAATGAAATACAAGAGGGTATGATATAATTAATTATGCCATGCAATTTTAATTACTTGCTGCTAGGAAGCAATCCAACAAGAGTAGTTCCAATCACCAACCAACTCAATCCGATAACAGCCAACGTGATCCTATGACAAGGAGCAATAACTTGATTAAATATATGGGGGAATCACAAAAAAAGACATCCAGGTCACAATAATGAGAAATGGGAGTGGGAAATGTGCTTTAATGTAATAAAAAAAAAATCTAAATGCTGAAATACTATTACAATGTAAAATAAAGTTTTCTATTTTAATATATTTCAAAATGTAATTTATTCCTGTAATGACAAAGCTGATTTTCAGCATCATTACTCCAGTCTTCAGTGTCACATGACCCTTTAGAAGTCATTCTAATATGCTGCTTTAGTGTTCAAGAAATTTTTCTTATTATTATGCTGAAAATAGTTTCGCTGCTTAATATTATGTGGAAACCATGATGCATTATTTTCAGTTTTCTATGTTGATTAGTTTAAAAGAATAACATTTGTAAAAAATTTCACTGTTGATCAATTTAATGCATCCTCGATAAATTAATGTCATCTGATGAATGAAATATCACTCCAGTCTCACCTCAGAGGCAACAAGATACAGTAACGTATAAAAACTCCCAGGCCCCATATGATGGTGAGCCGCACACTGATGTAACGAAAGTTGTTGTTGGTTCGCGTGAGGAGGTTCCAAGAAGCCAGTTCCTCCGACGTGAAGCGCTGAGTCACCTGATCCTCAACAATGTTCTCAATGCCTTTCTTACAGAAATAGAAGGCATCACACATTGTAAAGTCTCCCCCCGCCAGATTTTTAGGATGGGATCGTCGCAGCTCTCCGATCTCCTCCTCCATGGAGCCATCATCTTTCTCAATGATCCCTGAGAGCACATTATGAATTTGAAATGAGACCAGACAGAGGAGAAAACTGCACAATGCTTGTGGAGCACCACTATGTCCCTCCATTTACATTAATTAATTTATTTTTTTATTTTTTTGTCTGGATATAATAATGTAAGCATGATTTCATGTGTGTCCTGAGCTCCGGATCCAAGCAAAAAATACCTTGGAGCCGGGTAAAGTTCATAAATAAGATCAACTGAAATGATGAAATCTGCCACTTGCTGCAATACCAATTACAGTAGACTGACCATGACTGACAGGCATCCGGCCAATAATAAATGCATTTCAAACATTAATTTCTTACTGTATATAAAGAGTTGTGTCAACTAAAACAGAAAGCTTGTGACATTTGTTATCATATAAACTGACTGCCTAGATGCTAGAAAGGAATACATAAATAAAACAGCAAAGGCAGCAAACTAAAGCAGACTTTTTAATTATTGTCTAATATGCAGCATCAATAATTCCAAAAAGGAAACTGTGGCTTCACATGACATTATCTTGAGATCGAACACTTGTGTTTTATGCACATGATGTTTTGCACTTACAAATATTTTTGCACTGACAAGACATCCTCATTTCACTCACCGTTGGCTGACTGTGATGGCAGTGTTGGCTGTTCCTTCTGTCCTCTTTGGATCCTGAGAGTCGCCCACTGCCACAGATCACAAGTTTATTTTCAGGTAACCTTTAACACAGTGCTTCCTATATTCAGGGATCGCTTAAACTGTCATGTACAAATCAAAGCTCAATACGTCCTGTTCTAAAAACAAAACTCTTGATGATGAAATGTATTTTAGTTTTATGCCTTTTGACCCTCTTTTGCAAGTTTGTCTTGGCATTTTCAACTTCTGTCAGGTCTAGGTAAAAGAAAAAAGTTTTCTAAGTTTGCATCGACAATTAATTTATATGTGATCAGATATGGAAAGTAATTAATAGTCATCTATCTTTTCAAATTCGATATGATTTAGCGCCTTTACCTCCAGTGTCTTAACCAGCACCTTGATGTAGATATCTGTGAACCCCAGGGACACACCAAACATGGCAGGTAACACGATAAGCCCCACTACAATGGACAGCCACACCTGGAAGAGCACGAATGCAATTTCCCAAGCACCTTCCATCTCTCTGCTCTCCTTCCTGTCAGTCTGTGGGACGGGGCTCTGGGCTCAGGCCATCTGCTCAAGCGGGTGAAGGTAAAAGCCAAAACAGAGGTGGTGTGTGTTTAAAATGTCGTAATCAGTGTGTTAGTACTGCCTCTGGGGAAATTTTTTTATGTGGTTGGTGGCCTGTTTCTGTATTACTGTACAGCATCTGACCTGTTTATTCAGTTCATCTTAAACAAATAATGCTGTAAACATTTTTAAAACACTAAAATAAAAACCTCAGGTGAATTGTTGGCTTATATTATGATTTTACTTAACAAAAATATTATGTAAAATCAAACAGCTTGTAAGAACCTTTATGAATATCTTTGTCATTTGTGACCCTAGACCACAAAAACAGACATAAGGGTCCATTTTTTTTAATTGAGATTTATACATCACCTGAAAGCTGACTAATTAAGCTTTCCATTGGTGTGTGGGATAGGACAATATTTGGCTGAGATGCAATTATTTGAAAATCTGGAATCTGAGGGTGCAAAAAAATCAAAATATTGAGAAAATCGCCTTTAAAGTTGTTCAAATGAAGTTCTTAGCAATGTTTATTGCTAATCAAAAATTAAGTTTTGATACATTTATGGCCGGAAATCTACAAAATATTGTAATGGAACATGATGTTTACTTAATATCTTAATGATTTTTGGCATAAAAGAAAAATCGATCATTTTGACCCATACAGTGTATTGTTGGCTATTGCTACAAATATACCCGTGCGACTTATGACTGGTTTTGTGGTCCAGGGTCACATTTTATTTCATATAATTTTTATAGTGAGAGCTAATAGATCTATACCTTTATTATTCTGTTGGTAGCTGTAGTAGTGTTATTTCTTTTTTTTTTTTTATAACATTTGTACATAGTTGTAGTAACTATGGTATGCCTATTTTATTTATTTGTATGATATTTGTGTGTGTCTAATATTTGTAGTAACTGGCATTTTTTAATGATATAAACAGCTTATAAGAACCTTTATGAATATCTTTGTCATTTGTGACCCTAGACCACAAAAACAGACATAAGGGTCCATTTTTTTAAATTGAGATTTATACATCACCTGAAAGCTGACTAATTAAGCTTTCCATTGGTGTGTGGGATAGGACAATATTTGGCTGAGATGCAATTATTTGAAAATCTGGAATCTGAGGGTGCAAAAAAATCAAAATATTGAGAAAATCGCCTTTAAAGTTGTTCAAATGAAGTTCTTAGCAATGTTTATTGCTAATCAAAAATTAAGTTTTGATACATTTATGGCCGGAAATCTACAAAATATTGTAATGGAACATGATGTTTACTTAATATCTTAATGATTTTTGGCATAAAAGAAAAATCGATCATTTTGACCCATACAGTGTATTGTTGGCTATTGCTACAAATATACCCGTGCGACTTATGACTGGTTTTGTGGTCCAGGGTCACATTTTATTTCATATAATTTTTATAGTGAGAGCTAATAGATCTATACCTTTATTATTCTGTTGGTAGCTGTAGTAGTGTTATTTCTTTTTTTTTTTTTATAACATTTGTACATAGTTGTAGTAACTATGGTATGCCTATTTTATTTATTTGTATGATATTTGTGTGTGTCTAATATTTGTAGTAACTGGCATTTTTTAATGATATTTGTGGCTAATAAATGTATAAACTGTGGGATTTATATTTTATTTATTTTATATGGCATTTGTGGATAGCTGTAGTAATTATTATGGTATTTTATTATATGATATGATTTTGTGGCTAATAGCTGTAGTAACGTTAGCTTATTTCGGCGAAAATTGTAAGGGTCTCCGTAATGCATTAACTTCCCTAAGTAGAAGACACTCTTCCTAAAAGCTTATCAGAATTGCATATTATTTAAATACAATTCTACTAGATGATTTTAGAAAACTATAATGGCACCTATTAATAATTATCGAAAACTTTTACATTTCTTGAGTCTCCTTTCCGTTATCAGAAACCGCTGTGCCATAACAACAGGATCACATGAGCGGTAAAACAACAGCGAGCTAACAGGGATTACGATTCAATACAGCACCTTCACAATACCTCGATTTCATTCATTTCTTCATTCCAGACGTCTGAAGATGATGTTACTTATACTGTATGTCCCAAATCCCGAAACTATGTCCGAAGTTTTCCTGTGACTGTTACAAAGTTCGGAAACATATGGTTATAAATGATGCACTAGCGCCACCTTGCGTCACGTTACGAAATGTGTTTATCATAATCGTGTTGTTTACGACCCTATTAAACGCGCTATATCTGATGAAAATTTATCGCTAAACGATACGTTAATCTATAACGCATAAAATGTTTTAAAAACATAAAACATATATTATTGTTTTTCTTAAAATAGTCATTAAAATTATTATTCGCACAGTGTTTCTCCAAATCATCCTTCTTGCTTACTGGGAAGTAGCCTATGACAGGGAGAAATTTTGCAAGCATGAAATCCCAGCGATGCAATGTTTGTCCAAAATTCCCCTCAAAACAAAAATATGCTTTAAAACCATAGACTGTATGTTTAAAACCACAAGTAGTTTCACAAAAACTAATGAAAATGCTGGTTTCTAATGTACTGTACATTACTCCGCACCACATGGTGGCAGCATAAGTTAGTGTTTAGCTGTAAACTGCCGTCTCTTATGCAAAGAATAACTAAACGAAACCTACGAGCGCAGAAAGTTTATACATGTAGCCTGCTAACTTATAACTATGAGGTTGCGGTAGTTAACACACGGTTTAGTCCAAAAGCATGGAGGAGTTCAACACAACTGTTCGTATATCGGGTTTCGCGTTGAGTTCACTGATGTTTCATCATTTGAACAGTGATGCGGATGTGGTAAGTGGCAAACGATCCCAGTGTGACCGTATGATCCTTGGTTATGAATTAAATTGCGAAGTAAGAAGTCAAAGATGTCCGCTAAGCCTTTCCTCAGTCCCATAACTTCTGTTTATATTTGTACTGTGTTTAAAGGAAGGTCTTATTCTTGGAGAGAGTGTTGGAGAGGAGAACTGCAGGATCACCGACTCACAAATTGATCACATACAGTTTGAGCACACAATAAGTAAATTGACTCTAATTATTTAATATTTTCATATAATAGTTACAACACGAAACCCAAAAACACTAGCCTCATGACGTTTTCTCTTTTTCAGATATTCAACCAGACAGCAAATGACTTTCATGGAACAAGTAGTTCATCAGAATATGAGAAAGATTTTGTCCAATCAGGAACTTGTTTTCATGCTGCTCACTCCATCTCAGGCAACAGCATCAGGCTCCACCCATCGACTTGAGTTCTCAGCTTTCATATGGCACAGCAGGTGAGATCTGAGGATTTTACTCTCAACTCTGGCACACAAACATTCAGTAGACTTTTTGAAGCTTAGAAAACTATTTATTTTCTCCATGCAGCCAGTACATCAACATCCCCATCTTTGTGAGCAACCTGGGAAACCTTGAACAACAGGACTACTGGAGAGTGTCAGGCACATGTCCAGCTTTAGGACGGAGTGAAGCTGTTAATCAGCACAGGTACATTCAGAATGTTATTTGCAGTTAAAGGAATAGTTCAATCAAAAATGAGTATTTGCTGGAAATGTAAATGTATTTGCTTATGTAGGTGAATTTGTTTCTTCATTGGAACAGATTTGGAGAAATTTAGCATTACATCACTTGCTCACCAATGGATCCTCTGCAGTCAGAATGAGAGTAATCCACACAACCCCAGTCTGTCAGTAAACATCTTGTTTGTTACAAACATGCAGCTTTTCGCTGTACAGTTCCTTCAGTAAGGTGTTTTTAACCGGTTCCACTTCTAGACAAAATATGAGTCTATCCCCCGGTTTCGCACACAAGGCTTAAGCCTAGTCCCCAACTAAAATGTAAGTCTGAGCTTTTTCAACTGAAATAAACTTGCACTGATTGATCTTGAAATATGTCAGTGCCTTTGTTTTGTAGGCATGTTTATAAAAATTACTTTAAAATCCTAATTGAACTATGGCCTAGTTTTGGCTCAAGCTAAGCCCCGTCTGTGAAACTGGGCCTAAAATTCATAATAACGCTTTCTCTAGTAAAAAAAAAATCCCATACCCTGTTGTCTCTCACATCAAAATACACAGACATGTTTGTTTAGAACTGTTTTCACATGTAAATGTTGCTTGATCTGTGCATATTTCTCTCCTGATTCAGACTAGATGATTTTTTTTTCTCTAGTGAAAGCAATATTATGAATAGATGATTTTAGCGGGAAGCTAAAACATCTTAATGGTGGATTTGTTTCTTACAAATACAGTTTTTTACTTTACAACATATTAACTAACGGACTGGAGTGGTGTGGATTACTTGTGGTTTATTGTGATGTTTTCATCAGCAGTTTGAACTCTCATTCTGACGGCACCCATTCACTGCAAAGGTAAGCAAATTATGTAATTCTACATTTTTCCAAATCTGTTCTGATGAAGAAAAAACTAATATGTCTTGGATGGCCTAAGGGTGAGTACATTTTCATTTTTGGGTGAACGATTATCTTTCAAGTCTTTTTGGTTTTGTTTGCCAAGGCAAACTTTTTTTTGCCTGGTAGATGGTAAAAATGCAAAAACATCCCATAGACTTGCATTTAAGGAGGGGTCAGAGCCAAATCTAGAGATCGGACTTTCAAAGAGGTCTGGAGGATCATGACATTAACAGCTATCCTTGAAACCACATAGTACTGCAGTTTAGGAAACAACTGCATAGTATTTTCCCCACAAAATATACGAATCTATCTTTTTCTTTAGAAGTGATAAATAATTTTTTCTTGTCTCTCAGGACACAATTCTTCTGCTCAGGGGATGATTTAAAAGAGGTCAGAAATATCAGCAGCATGAATGATGCCCTATTAGGAGAAATGCAGGTTAGTAACTACATTTCTTATTAGTTGCAAAATTGTATCTGGTGTGAAATGAGTATATGTAAATCATATGGACAATTCATATGCGTCTTTTGTTATATAGAAAGTGTGTAAGGAAGTGGAGAAGAGTGAAAGAGCAGTAGAGAAGCTTCAAGAAGACCTCAAACAGCTCAAGGAGGCAATCAAGGAACACTATGAGAAAAATGAAAGTAAGATCTATTATGTCAAGTGCTCTTTATATGGGTGCCTCCTAGGCTTGCCGCGATAGACTGTGCTAACGGTGATACCGGTGTTAAGCCGCAACACCGGTTATGTCACTTGCCCACCACGGCACCGACCCCCACTGTCGTTTTGATTTTTTATAGTAATAAAAATTATTTTGTTCAGTAAAAGAACAGACACTACAATTAAAAACTGAACGCCTCCAAGGCCAATTACACACTACGAACTGAGACTTGTCTGCAGATTTCAAACAAAAGGGCTTCAGTCTTGTAGTGTGTGCTTGCATACAAATTGCTGTAAGGTAGCAGTAGTAACCCTTGTTTTGTATTTAGTTGATAAATTATATTCCTGTTCTGATCGTATTAGTATAATATTACATACATTTTTGGTTCATCAGAATATTATAGTTGTTTTTTTTATACAATTTTGTACAAACCACAGATCAGGTTTTTTATCTTTAACTAAAACTAAAAACAGAACTTGCAGTGTCGCAGTAGTAACCATATGGATAACTGAACAACTTTGTATTCCAGCCCAAAAACATGCCTCTCCAGATGAACCCAAAGAGAATGTACTTCTGTGCTCAGCTCTCAGAATGCTCTTCCCCGATGCGCCTTCATTACGGACACAAACCCTCACTGTTCAGGGTCTCCCTGTATTAGAACTGTGCTGTAATACTGACCATAACGTCGATATTCCCACCAAGCTGCCTCTGATTCTGGAGAATCAACACACCAGGAAGGACACAGCCCCCCGACTCAGGAAAAAATGCCTTGTCGCTGGTTATTCTCAAAGACTTAAAAGGAAGAGGAAAACGAATGACACCAGCGAGTCGGCCTCTGACAGCGGGTCAGATACAGAGATCGAGACGAATGGACAGAACAGACGTATCTCTCCTACCTTTTAAAGAATGAAACTGAGCCTGGTTTTATTGGTACAGCAATCTAGCCACGACTGGAAAGCATTACACATTTTGTACCTGGAGGTTGCCTTTATCTTAATATGCGTTCTATTTTGTTAATTGTTTAATATCATTTTTTTAAACTGTAATTGTAAATGTTTATAAATTCCTTAAATTAAATACTGAATTCACATATGTGGTGTTTTTATTTAAATGAGTTTTATTCATTTTCTGGTTCATCAGGTTATTATAATTATGTTCCATTGTTTATTTTTCACCATTTTACAAACCACAGATTTACAGAAACAAAAGGATGGTCTGCAGCGTCGGTCTTTATACAGAACCTATTCAAAATGTTTGATACCACAAATATCAGGGTCTTTAATAAACTGTGGATCCTTCAGAGTGACTGACATAAAACCTGTGGACATCGCAAAGACCTTTGTTAGTCAAATACTCTGGTTTTACTGTATAACCATGGAAACTTTACTGAAAGCACATAAATATTTCATTCATAAAAAATAAAATCAACAAATTAAAGCCATAAATTCTTTACCCATTGAACGAGCTTTCTTTATTGCCTTCGATACCTCTTTCTGCTTCCGACCACACAAGCCTGTGAAGCAAGAGTTATGGTGTCCCAAATTACTAAATCACATTTAAATAAATATTAATGTGAACATTTAAACCCAGTCCTCTCACCTGTTATGTGTCTGCCGTATATTCTGCCTGTGTGTGGTGAAATAAACTGGGACAACAGCTGGAGAAAAAGGATTGCTTTTTGATTATTTTGCCAATAAAAATATAACTCGTATACATTTTACCAACCTGAACGTTTTTGAAGTCTACAGTTACATTACACAGGATGCAAGTTTTCGGAGGGGACTTGTATGGGTTTTCCATTTTAATAGGCTGGATAAGACATAATGTTGTAATATTAGTGCAAATAAGTATTCAAATGGTTTCAGAGAACTTCAACAAAGTGTCAAGCAGAAACGCATGTATAAAAAAAAAAAAAAACGTACTATATCATCTTTCTTTAGAGATTCTTGCTGAGATGTTGTCAGACTTCTGATGCATTGTGCTGGAAGAGATTAAATAGGCTTACAGCATTTCATGACTAACAAGCTATCATTCTTTAAAAAATTACGTTGAACAGATCAGGACATCATCTTATATTTCCCTGTAACATCTAGTTAATCAAATAATTATTAAATGTTTATTATTGATAAAGAAGCTGTGTGCTTCTCATAAGCGTGCTTACGAAAATGTACTAGTTACTAGTCCTGAAAAACATTGTGCTTTTTAAAAAAAAATTGAGAAAATAATGTAGCAGAGATACCTGTAGCCCTAGGTGTGACCGGTTGCTTGGGAAGAGCCTGTAATAACAGGCGACTAAAAGAAAGGGCAAACATTCCTCGATGTGTTCAGGAGGAGGCCACTATTTCTGCCTGCTTCTTCTGCGGAGTCGTTTAGCGCGGTTATGGTGGTTACGTTTGTTGCAATCTACCGCCACCTACAAGATCGGAGCAAGCGAACGTCACTTCAAAATGGATATCCTGCTTCTTCTTCTTCTTCTGTGGGTTTATTGGCGAGTTGCATACCAGCTTTTAGGTGCATATCGCCACCTCCTGTGCTGGAGTGTGAAGTTATTTCAGTCTAGGTGTGCATTTTAAAATCTATATTCTGTTCTTAAAATCACCATTTTTAATGTATTTTAAAACAGCTTTTATAATTTTTCCTGAACCTTGATTTGTATTTAATACATTTCTGATTGTAAATTCTTTGTATCCCATGTTGTAGAGTTCTCTTATTAATTCATTCCTTTCCTGCTCATACACTCTAAAAAATGCTGGGTTGTTTCAACCCAACTTTGGGTCAAATATGGACTAACCCAACTTTTGGGTTAAAAATTTAATGTAAAAATTTAACCCAACGGTTGGGTTAGTCCATATTTGACCCAAAGTTGGGTTGAAACAACCCAGCATTTTTTAGAGTGTACCTAGGACAAATTAATAACACATGTTCTACTGTTTCCTTTACTTGGCATGTTTCACATAATCCTGTACTATGTTTACCTATTATATAAAGAGTCGAATTAAGTTTAGTATGTCCCATTCTTAGTCTTGCTAAAATAACCTGATCTTCTCTACTGAAACTATATAGCCATTTACTTTTTCTAATACTGTTTTGTATATTATAAAGATGCCTTCCTGTAATACAAATATTCCACTTTCCTTGCCACTTTTGATTGCATGCTTCTTTAACTATACTTTTTCCTTCCATCTTACTTAATGAGACTCCGAGATTAGGAGAGTTCAGTTTAAGTGCTTCTTTTGCCATTTTATCAGCTTTTTCATTTCCTGGTATATTAACATGTGCTGGTACCCAAACAAAATTCACTATTATTCCTGCTTGTCTTAGTCTATATAATATATTCATTATTTCTATGAATATATCATTTCTAACTGATTGGAATGTTTGAAGACTAATAAGTGATGCCATTGAATCAGAACATATCAGAACTTTGTTAGGCGTTACTTCCTCTACTCAACAGAGTGCCATCTGAATTGCTACCATTTCAGCAGTGTAAACTGAAGTTCCATCTGTTCATCTCCCACAGTTTCCTACTTTTGAATTCTGGAACATAAAATGCTGCTCCAGTACAACCTGTCTCTGGGTTATGGATATCCTTAAAATAAATGGCCTTTACATACAAAAGAAATGATAAAGGTGCAAAGATAAATAAAATAAAATAAAACCAACAATAGAAAGTTAGTATAAAAAGCTTTAACGTTAGTATTTTTTTGACTCACAATCAGCGAAATATTGGAAAGAGGAAGTCTGAAAAAAGTTTTTAGTTATTGATATATTTAATGTTTTAGCTATTGGTATATAATAATTGATATAATATTTCACAGTTGAAGAATCAATGATAAAATGAAATAATAAAACAATGGAAAATTTGTATAATTTTGTGATTTTGTAGATTTTTTGTGTATGGCAGTCTATGGATCATTCTGGATTCTTGAAAGACCATGGATCAGTTCCAGGATCAGTTTTCTCACTCTTTTTTGGAAGGAGAATGTGTAAATACATTTTGAAAGTTTGAAAAAACTTTTGACAAAACTTTGAAAGTTTTAGATATTGATATTATATAGGCCTAATTAACAGAAAATGTCACTGATGAAGAATCAATTGTAAATAATAAAAATATAAATAAAATAATAGAACAATTGTGTAAAAAGCTTTTGTAGTTTTGCAAGTGTATGGATCATTTTGCATGTCTTTGAAAAGTCGTTTCAATAATAAAGAATCAATGAATAAATCAATTATTTCAATAAATGAAATAAAATAAAATATGAAATTTATATAAAAGGATTTTGAAGTTTTATGGTTTTTAGTCATTTTTTGCATTTTCTGAAGGATTGAAGGGACTTTTGTTCTGCCTTTTCTCGTCTTGACTCTTTAACAGTCACGTGGTTCAAAGGCGAACTCCTATTGGTTAACGCCTCCATCACTCATCTTTTCGAAAAAGTCCTCGCTTTTGGTAAACATTGGCTAGTGTGTCGCCGCTCACTATTCAAGTGTTATTTTGTGTAATAATATATATTTAGTTGTTTTGTTATGGTTTTGATGCAGTGACTATGGTCAGTTACTTAACTGTCATACAGACTTGACTATGGATGAATAAACAGCTTCGCCTCTTTGTTGTGGTTGTTGTCAGTTACTGACCCTACAGTACGTAAGTATTATCACGCAGTGCTGTAATATCAGTTTCCAGTAGCTTTACACTAGTAATGTATACTGACAACCACATGCACGAGATTGTGGTAAAGCGCAACACTTCGTCCTCAAGAAAGAGATCAAGGGATGGCATGAGAAGTCGCATCACTCCAGCCAAGAAGCGGTCAAGTTTCACATCAGAAACATGCTCTACTGTTGAAGGACACACTCATACTCGAGACATGAGTGAGAATAACGGCACAGAGCTGGTAAGCTGACCCTTCTCTTACTTTAATTCAAAGATGTACGTTGATTTCAAGCATGACAATAGTGTTTCTTTTCTTATCCAGTGCTGCAGTGACAATGAGGACTTATTTGAGGGTTATGACAGCATTGTGGGTGACAGCTCCTTTCTGGCTAAGCTTGAAGATGTGGAGCTCCAGATGAGGCAGTGTCACGACCAGCAGACTCCAAATGCCTGTGAGGATGATCTTTCAGACTCAGTCTTAGCTGAGGATTTCAGAGATTCACCACCTAGAGCTTTGCCGAGCTCTCAACTTGAATTTCAAAAAGCTGTCACGACTCCACACAAAAGCCCTTCCAGCGGTGCACATAACACCTCTACTCCTGATTTGATGAATCCCAGGCCAGCTATCAATCATGCAGATCTCACTGCCAACAAGCCACCCCCAAAGGCCAGAAGAAGCATGAAAGATCATCTTAAGAAAGTACTGATAGACAATGCAGCAACATCTAGCACTGTCTCCAAGACGGTGCAACAAAAGGAGGCTGTGATGACTGAAGAAATGAGTTTTGCTATGCAGGCCATGGAGTCCATATCAGCTGAGCAGGACCTGGGCCCTTTTTTTGGTCTCCCATCCAAAGTTAAAGTCCTTATTTTGAGATTAAAGGGAATCCAGGACTTGTATGGTAAGTATTTCACATCCTTTCCATTCCAGTTTTGTCCTTATTGGCATCTGGTAAATCAGTGTTTTAATCCTCTCGTTTTTTTTTCTATTCTCTTTTGATTTCAGAGTGGCAGAAGACGTGTTTGAGCCTGGATTCGGTGCAACAAAGGAGAAATCTCATTTATTCTTTACCAACAAGTGGAGGAAAGACTCTAGTGGCAGAGATTCTCATATTTAAAGAGCTCTTGTGTAGAAAGAAAGATGCACTGCTTATTTTGCCGTACATATCCTTGGTTCAGGAAAAGGTATACATTTACACATTTATGCACGATTTATGTATCATCTAAACAGTGGGACAATTGTAAATCAAGCCATTTTAGATCATTAGTACTGTGTTGTTGATACACTTATATGCATTGATTTGCCTTTAGGTTCGAGGGTTATCTAGCTTTGGAATTGAGTTGGACTTCATGGTCGAGGAGTATGCTGGCAGTAAAGGGAGGTTTCCTCCGGTCAAGAGAAGAAATAAAAACTCTCTGTACGTCACAACTATTGAGAAGGGACATAGTCTTGTCAATTCACTGATTGAAAATGACCGTCTAGACAATATTGGTCTGGTTGTTGTGGATGAGGTATGCATCACAAACTATTATTATTATTAAAGTATATTTTTTGTTATGTTTTGTTTTTGTTTTGATACACTACAGAAAAGTCTGGGGTCGGTAAGATTTATTTGCATTTATTTACATACAGTAAAAACTAATTTTGTAAAATATTATTACAAATTAAAATAATTATCTGTTTTAATATATTTAAAAATGTATTTATGAATCTATTTCTGTGATAGTAAAGCAGAATTTTCAGCAGCCATTACTCCAGTCTTTAGTATCACATGATCCATCAGAAATCATTCTAATATGCTGATTTGGTGCTTAAAAAACAGCAGCTTAAAAATGTTTTTTTTTTTTTTTTCAGGATTCAGCACCATTTATTTGAAATACATTTTTTGTAACAATGTAAAAGTCTTAACTGCCATTTGTGATGAATTAAATGCATTCTTGCTGAATCGAAACATTAATTTCTTTAAAAAAAAGAATGACCCCCAAACTTTTGAACAGTAGTGTGTATAAGCTTTTCAAATGAATTTGTTTTTCAGCTCCATATGCTTGGTGATGGAAGCAGGGGGGCAATTCTTGAAATTACTTTGTCAAAGATTCTGTACATGAGCAGTGAGTATCGGAAAACTCACACATGCTGTACTCTCTGTGTGATGGTCACTCATTACAGATTCTGATAACTCCATTGTCATTTCTCCACAGAATCCACCCAAATTATTGGTATGAGTGCAACGCTAGGCAACGTGGGAGATCTTCAGACCTTTCTGAATGCTGAAAACTATACCAACGACTTCAGACCTGTAAGACTGTTACTGTGATTTAATACGGCTTTAAATTTGATCAACTCAATTCAAATAAATAACTGCTGATTCTGTAGGTTGAGCTGAAAGAGTATGTAAAAATAAAGGAGAGCATATATGAAGTCAACCCAAGGGAAGAGACATGCTTCAGTTTCTCACGACTCCTGGATTTTAAGGTATTGATGATCATTTGTGGCCAAAGCTCCACACATTTAAGTTTTTTTTTTTTTTTTAACTAAAAAAAAAATTGACCTGCAAGACTATGTGAAAAATAATGTGTTTTTCGAACAGCCTAGTATGAGAGCCTGTTCTAGTACACCCCCCAAAACAAAATCAAGACTTTGTAAAAGAGCATAATAGGACCCCTTTAATTGATGAATTGTCAATATGATATATTAACAATACAATATATAGGGTATGATTTTACCACAAAATTCAACATATTAACATAAAATGTTAACTGCAAATCCGCGTTTCGCTGCCTGGATTCCATTTGTTTCTTTGAATTGCAGGGATCCCTGCTTCTCTTTTCTGTAGCTTTCGGCAGTCTGTAAAAATATTCCTCAGATTTCTTGTCATATCTCTTTGTACAGTAAATCGCAGTGCTCTTTCCTGTTTTAGATGTGTTTTGTGTGTTCTGTCGCAGCATTCATGCTGAAAACCAATGCTGCCATTCAGTCTTTTTGCCACTCAGTGGGCGGAGCCACAGTCACTCCAGCTGACGGTGACGCCACGTGCATACCCTCTATTGATGTGTGTTTCTTAATCATATGCATGTGCTACTTCTCAGGGTCATTCTGCGGTCCCCATATGTAGCTACAGAGTTTTTAAAGAGAAGTCAGTACAAACAGATGGTAGGCAGAGCAGGACGAGCAGGTATTGATGCCATGGGTGAGAGTATCCTGATCCTGCAGGACAAAGATATAAACATGGTAAAGAATCAGATTTTTTTTAAATGCGTGTATTATATTATATTATATTATTTTATATTATTTTATATTATGGATATGTTTACTGCAGGCCAAAAAACTGCTGTCTGCACCAATGGAGAAGTGTTACAGTAACCTTCTACATGATGGAGGTAGGGGCCTCTTCAGTCTCGTCCTGTCATTCATTGGGCTGAAGGTTTGTGAAATGTTTTGATGTAGTGATAATTGAGAAATTATGTCTACTTTAGAAGTGCAAACACTAATGTGTTTCCTTTAATTTCAGATAACTACAACTGTAGAACAAGTGAGGGATTTCATGAAAGGCACACTGCTTAGTGTGCAGGAGGCTCAGGTCAGTCCAGAGAGGAGTCTGTGGGACCTTACAGTGGAGTCTATAGATACTCTGAAGCAGAAGAGCCTCATCGAAGTCTCTGCTGATGTAAATAATCAAAGCATTCTCCAAATCACCAGGCTTGGGAGAGCAACATTCAAAGGTAAAACTAAGCATGGCATGAGGATTGGAATAATGTCATGTTTTGATGAGTAAGAAATGATTCTAGATATTTACTCATTTACCACATGGTGGCAATACGACCCAGTTTAAAAATGATACATTAGCAGAGGAAACATTTCTAGCTTCTCTTTTTATTATTATTGGTTTTTCAGAGCCTCCTTTTTTAATGTTTTCCATTTAAAATGTTACTACTTGTTTCAGGTTCAATAGACCTAAGCTACTGTGATCTGCTCTACCGAGACTTATCGAAAGGGCTGGAGGGTTTACTCCTCAATAGTTTTCTTCACTTAGTGTATCTGGTTACTCCATATGACATGGTGAATCAATGCAAACCAGATTGGATGATCTACTTCAGGCAGGTGGGATGATTTTGTTAGGTTAAACCTGTTTTAGTGACACACTACCATTTAAAATTTCTCGCTCAGTAAGATTTTTAAAATGTTTTTGAATCCTCTTATGTTCATCAAGGCTGCATTTATTTGATAAAAAATACAGTAAAACAATTGTGAAATATTATTAGAGTTTAAAGAACAGTTTAATACATTTATTATATAATTTATGACAAAGTTACTTACCCCAAACTTGGAACAGTACAGAATATCACCACCTTTATATTTGTATTAATGTCATTAATGTACTCCTCTTTAGTTTCAGTTGTGTATTCATACTTAATACAAATGTTTCATTGTACCAGTTTACGAATTTGTCAGCTGCTGAACAGAAGATGGCCACTGCGGTCGGAGTGCCTGAAAGTTTTGTGGCTAGAAAGGCAGCGGGACAGAGCGTGAGGAAGGTTGGCAAAACAGCATTCTTCTGTTTATAGGGGGGGGGTTAAACAGCCCAGGTATAATGAGCCTGAAACTGATACAGATATCAGATATCATTAGCTGACAATGTTTAAAAAAATTAAACATGTCTTACTTATTTACTACTTACTTCAATCCTAATCCTCTCAAAGGATTTGCAGAGTGTTAATGCTAAATCTACATTTAACCCTTCTTAAGTTTCTGAGGTGGAAAATAATGATTTACTGTGACTTAAAGTGAAACATCATCAGACCTGGATTTCACAATGATGGTTTTTGTTCCTGTTTCTCTTACCTGCATCTCAGTCTGTGGACATTGTGGTAGTGAATAGGTTGTATCTGGCTTTGGTGCTGTACTCCCTACTGAAGGAGACAAACCTTTGGAACGTGTCTGATAGATTTCAGCTGACCAGAGGCTTTGTACAGACTCTTCTCAGCTCAGCTTCCGCATTTGGCTCCTCCGTGCTGCACTTCACTGAGGTTAGGGCACATCCAGGCATCGTTTAAGACATATCAGCTGACAAATCTACATCTGTTCCTATCTTAGAGTCATTAATGGATTAGAGTACTATGAGATTTGTCTGTCCATTTCAGGAGCTGGAGGAGTTTTGGGCCTACAAGTCTCTTCTCTCAGAGCTGACCCGTAGATTGACTTACTGTGTGCAGGCCGAGCTCATTCCACTCATGGAGGTGGCTGGAGTCATGGAGGTGTGTGCTGTTGCTGCTCATCTTGTCTCTCTAAAATAACTATGACCAGGACATTTGTTTGAGAGCTGTGATTTTATATTTTCTTCTTTCATTCTCTTTTACTTCAGCATCGTGCTAAGCAGCTGTATAACGCTGGTTACAAGACACTGGCACATCTTGCCAACGCAGATCCACAAATTCTGGTCCAAACTATTGAAAACCTCTTCAAAAGACAAGCAAATCAAATTATTGCATCAGCAAAAGTAAGTATAATATTGCACTATAGAGCAACATTATATTTTCAGCTTAGCTATTCTTTTTAAGTTCATCCAAAATAAAAATGGTCTTCATTTATTTACCCTCAAACCAAACCTGCATGACTTTCTTTCTTCAGAAATGATGAAGAATTTCTTTGATTGTTTTTTCCATGCATTGACATCAAATGTTGGTGTTGGGCCTCAAAAAAGATCAAATCATCATAAAAGCATCATAAAGGTATTTCCTCACATGATGATGGCTCAAGAAGGCTTATTTTATTATAGAAAGGAATCCAATGCTCTTCTTTCAGTCCAAAAAAGTTAAAAAGACTTTATTTGCATTATGGCCATTACGATAGAAACATTTAAAATGACTAAAACACTGCACACTGATGCGCCCTTCAGCCTTCCTCAGAGTGTGTCAAGGCTACTTTTATGATGATTTTGGTGATTCTGAATACTTTTTGTCACTATATATTGTTAATGCATGCAAAAGACTGACCAGGACAGTCAGGAAATTCTTCATTCCACATCAGAAAGAAAGTCATACAGGTTTGGAATAACATGAGGGTGCGAAATAATTTTTTTTCACTGTTTATGGGTGATCTATACTTTTACGATGCACATAAGAAAAAACACCTTTTTATTCATGTTAACTTTCTCAATGTTCATTTTCAGATGTTAATAAAAGAGAAAGCAGAGGCCTTGCAGGAGGAGGTGGATGACCTGCTTATGCTGCCATCTGATATCCCATCTTTGTAAATCTTTGTTTATTTTGATTTATTTGATGTAAATCGCATGTATATTATTTAATCTACCTGGAATTATGTGAACTATTTTGTGCCTACATGTCTGGCTGAAATAAAAATGGAAGTAACCTCGTTTTTAGTAGCATCTCTGTTACTCATTACCATGGTCATGTGTTATTTTGTGTCATAAAGACTTAATAACCAGTCTGCCACAAAGGGGAAACAATCATAAACAGCATGATAAAGTTCCAGCCATAGGCTGTATAAAAAAGGGTTCCAGCGCAGCCTCTCTTGTTGTGAGTGCCAGCCAATCAAATAAGACATGCAAATAAATGAATTAGCCTGAAGCCACGCCCAGGAGTCACCAGCGTGAGAGATATGTTTAATTGTCATGAACTGGTCTAACAAGAAAGAAGGAAGTAGCTTTGACGGTGCAAAAAAAAAAAAATTAATAATAATAATATTTCGCCTGTGTGTTTTGGATGAGCGATGCCAGCAAAGCCCGACAGCGGCGGATTGAACAGATGAAGTCTGCGGCCACAGCAGTTTCCACGATTGTAGCTCTTGCTTTGTTTGGCTCGTTGTGGGTCGGGGCCAAAACAGTGATATCTGTTGATGATGTTCAGTCAATACCAATACGCGTCGACCTGGATCTGTTCCGTGTGGCCCGACGGGTGGACGAAAGGTTTCTCTCCGTGGCCATAGATGCGAGTTTACTCGCCCAGGAGAAGTTCATGAACCTACTGAAGTAAGTAACTTCTTAAACCTCAAATGAATAAAGTTGTGATGTGACTTTAAAAGAAGTGATATGGTGTTTATGCAGTTCACCGAAGTTAAGAACCCTCGCCAAAGCCTTGATCCCAGCGTTTCTAAGATTTGGAGGTACCAAACAAGATTTTATGAAATTCAACCCACGCGGAAGATATTTTCAAGCGAGAGACAACAGCAGCAGCGCTGTTCAAGGTAACCTCTTTCACTTAGCATCAATACATGACTTAAATTTTGTTAAGTAAACCACATCCTCTACAGTAGCTGAGAAAGCTGACTGTGGTGTGTTGTCATCTGACTTTAATGAGCGAACAGTGAACTGATTCACACAAACAAACTGAACATACAATGCACCTACATAGCTTGTTGTATCTAAAGATTGTAGTTGACCCCAAATTTATTTGGACACTTGTACCTTCATATTTCTGAGCAATTGTTTGCAATGATATTTAACCACCTGGGTTCAAGGTGATTTTTACTGTAAGCTATATTACATCACATAACTATGTTCCACATTTGACAAAACTGAAACTGATACAAATACTTTGAATTTGGTTTCTCTCTCTCTCACTCTCTCTCTCAAACACACACAAACATATACAGGTGCATCTCAATAAATTAGAATGTCGTGGAAAAGTTAATTTATTTCAGTCGTGTATATATAGAGAGAGTTTTAATTATTTTTTTCAATTTTATTATTATTGGATTTATTTAATCAGCCACATCTACTGTTATTCCTACAGGAAAATTATGTGAGAGACTTGAATTGCCTACATTTCTGGAAAATAGGTTAAAGAAAGAATGGATCCTACAGTCAAAGACTTTACTTGAGGAGGAACTAGAGGGAAAATACAAAAAGACGAAATTCTCTGGTAAGTTTAATTTCACTTCTTTTAAATATTTAATTGCCTAATGGAGTCAGTTCCACAAAACAGTGTTCTCTAGCAACAATGTAAATTCCGCTGCCCCACACTTTTAAGTGTCAGAAAATGTAAAGTTTAATTTTTAATGAAAAGTTTTCTTTACAAAAAGACTCCATGGCAGCTATAAACTATAGCAACTGTATGGTAGCTATATGTATATAAACTCTGGGCCATCATTATTATTGAACCCAGTAATGTATTCAGATTTTCACTGATCATAAAACGTAAAAATCAAGTGTCTGTGTTTCTTGTAGAATATGCAGTCGATCTGCTATACGCTTTTGCGAACTGCTCTGGCTTGGACCTCATCTTCGGTTTGAATGCTTTGCTCCGAACCAGCGAAAACACATGGAACAGCACAAATGCAGAACTGCTGTTGAAGTACTGTGAGTCCAGGCAGTATGTGATGTCCTGGGAGCTGGGGAATGGTAGGATTTGGGATCTTTCCTTATGCATATGCACATGTTCCTGTTTTGAATTACCCAATCATTTTTATGTGATTATCTGTTGTTGTTATTATTTAAGTTGATGCCCTCAGCATTAAATCTCTTGTTTTAGAACCCAACAGCTATGAGAAAAAAGCAGGGATCAGAGTGGATGGTTACCAGCTCGGTCAGGATTTTGTCCATTTGCATCAAATCCTTCAGGAATCTGCGGTCTACCACTCAACAGGACTATATGGACCAGATGTTAGTCAGCCACGAGATCACCGCAAAGATTTGTTAACTGGGTAAGTGTTAGGAAATACTTCTTGATTTAATGGATTTTCAGAGACGCATCTTGTCTGTACCATCAGTAATACTAATGCATTTGGGTATCGAAGAAGTAGGGCTGTGCAAAAAATCGAATGCGATTTTCATGCGCATCTCGTCAGTAAAGCCGGTTCTGTGATTAGTAGTAAATCTCCAGCACGTGCGTTCAGATGGAGTGGCATTTACTACACAGAGCCGTAGTTCACTGACAAGCTACACAAAATCGCGTTTGTAATCGGCAATGAATATCCTGCGATTTTGAACACGATTTTGTGTAGTTTGTCAGTGATATACGGCTCTGTGTAGTAAATGCCGCTCCATCTGAAAGCACGTGCTGGAGAAGCGACTTTACTGACGAGATGCGCATGAAAATCGCATTCGATTTTTTGCACAGCCCTACGAAGAAGCGTGACATGGTTGAACATTGACTTTTATAGGTTTTTGGAGACTGGAGCAAAGGCCATTACTGCATGCACCTGGCATCAGTAAGTTATGATTTACTTCCTTTCACTAAAATCTGAAATAAATTAGATTAGCTTTTTCTGAGTCTTTGTATTGAACTTGTTGTTCTTTTTTCTTCTTAACAGCTATTATGTGAATGGCCGAGACACGTCTTTAGAGGATTTCCTTGACCCTGAAGTGCTTGATACTCTCGCAGAAAAGCTGGATTTTTAGCAGCCATTACTCCAGTCTGCAGTATCACATGATCCTTCAGAAGTCTTTATAATATGCTGATTTGCTGCTGTTGAAAACAGTTGTGCTGCTTAATATCTTTGTAGAAAATCCTGTCAGGATTCTTTGAATTTATATGAACTATAAATCTTTTATGACAATATAAATGTCTTTACATTCACCTTTGATCAATGTAATGCATCCTTTCTAAATAAAAGTATTAATTTCTTGTAAAATGTGAAAAATAAAAAATATTTATTAAAACCATCTTCATTGTTTATTAAAGATATTTCTATCTGTCTTGTTTATTGAAGGTGGCTGGACAAACTGGGGCTTGCTGCCAAGCTTGGTTTAGATGTCGTCATCAGACAAGTGTTAATTGGTTCTGGCACGTACCATTTAGTGGATGATAACCTAGATCCTCTTCCAGTAAGTGTTTTTTATGTTTGATCTTTGTTGCATAACTTCTGTATCGGTCCAGGAATGTGGACCGGTCAATTAGCCTAGTTTTTTTCTTTCTTTACATTAAATTTTGTGTTATGGCAGGATTACTGGCTATCATTGCTATACAAAAGGCTTGTTGGTCCAGAGGTCTTAAAAGCACAAGTTCTTATGAATTCAGGACCAAAGAAACCAATACGGCTTTACCTTCACTGCACTAACAGAAAAAGGTACTTGTTTTCTCGTTCACAGTGATTTATTTTCTAAAGAAGTTAACTTTTGAACGGTTAAGATTTTTTACGTATGGTGTCTTTTTCTTTTTCAGCACACATTATAGACCAGGTGCTGTGACCTTATTTGCCTTAAACCTAAACAAAAATGAAGTCCCGATTAGTCTGCCTGCACACACAGCCAACAGCACCATTGAAGCATTTGTGCTACAGTCAGCTGAGACTGGCGAACAGAGTCTTTATTCCAGGTAATGTTTCATGATCTCACAATGTTTGGACTGTACAACGCAATCATGTTACACTACACTTTGCTATACATTTATAACCTCATATTATTAGAAAGACTACACAGAATAGTCAACTTTTCTATAAATTTTAAACTAAAATGGAAGCCATTCGACAAATTATGCATTGACTATTGTAATAACAACCTTGAGACTGTTAAATCCAACTTTTTGTCCGTTTTGTAGGTCAGTCAAATTGAATGGACAAGTGCTGAGGATGGTGGATGACGGAACACTTCCTCCGCTGAAGGGACGTGAGCTGCCGCCTGGAGAACGCCTCAAGCTGCCTGGGTTCTCATTTGCATTCTATGTTCTGATTGAAGCACAAGCTCCGGTATGCAAATGAGCTCTCATAAAGACTGCTTTCACTGGAGAATCAGGGACACAAAATGTGTGATGACAAAATATTTTGCTGTGACACTATTTTATGTGAGGGAACTTCAAACTTGAATGAAATTAATCAGTGTCGTAAAACTTATTATTTATGAAAAAAAAATCATATTTATTACAAATATCAAGCTGTAGCCAAAAAGAACTTGTTTAATACTTCATGAACAACATGCACTGGGTTTAATCTATTTTACATCTGTTGAAATAAACTGATTTTAATCAAAGTGCTCATTTGTCAGGACATTTTGTTTGACAAGTTGAAGTGATCCATTATTTTCCATGCAGACATGCAGCCCTCTGCGCTTATAGCAATCAAGCCTTTTGATTCTTAGTCATTTTCTGTCTGTGTGATTCACATCTGCGTGTGTGTTCAGCTAAATTTAGAGATGTATGATAAAATGATCGAGACATTTAAGAATCCTCTCAAAGAGTAGACATAAGAGGTCTCATTGCACTTGTTTCTCTCTGTGCGTGATGATTGTAGCAGAGAGTCTGTATTAGACAAAAAATGAAACATCTGGGATATCTTAAGTGAGAGCACAGCTGGTATAAATACAGATAAATATTTCTTGACTGGCTGCTTGTGTAATCTGTGAAAAAAAGTTTGATTTATTTTAATGCAGAGGAGGATTGAAGTTTTATATAATCATTTAACATGAACATTTCAACTGCTTGAAAAAGCATGGAAAAGGCATTATAACCTCATCTAAAATAAACCACCAGCATATAGATTGTTCTCAAAAGGAAAGCTGTTTTTGTAATGACTGCAGTTTTATTTAACCAGCCACCTGTTAATAATAGGAAATTATTGAACATTTTATTTGCTCAATGCCTAAAATTTGGGTCTTTAACTAAGTGGACGAAAGCCTGCAGTGGGGTGTTTTTCCCACCGGGCGGCGATGTTTACCACTGTTGAGAGGCTGAATCGGACAGGAATCATTTTGGAAGCCACATTACATATTGTATGAATGTAGACCACAGATCTTTAAGACCACAAGCTTTATTCATTGTTGGTGATTTTCAGTATTGTGAGGTTTTAGTTTGGGATAAATACTTCACCTTTTATTTGGCATATCCTTTTGCCCCAAAGTTTGAAGAGGTTAATTACAAAATCCTATATATCCTGTAAATAAGGAAGCTTATTTTTTTTAAAAATCTCATAATTTTGACTTTCTATTATAAATTTGACTGTCAATGTTTTTGTCATAATGTTGACTTTTTGTGTCATAATTGTGTAACAGCTATTATGTGAATGGCCGAGACACGTCTTTAGAGGATTTCCTTGACCCTGAAGTGCTTGATACTCTCGCAACAAAAATTAACGAGGTCCTCGAGGTACCAGAGTAATCCTGCACAATATATTAAAACAGGATGTCTTTTGTGGCATTCAAATTTCTCACATTCAGCAGTGAGAAATGTCAGATAATGACTGAAATTAACTGATAAACATACTGCCTTCAGATTGTTGAATCTGTTTCTCCGGGGAAGAAGGTTTGGCTAGGAGAGACGAGCTCGGCATATGGTGGAGGTGCTGTTGGACTATCTGACACATTTGTAGCTGGTTTCATGTAAGTCAAAAAAATTACAGATAAAAGATTGCAAGTAAATTAAAACAGTCAGTGTGCTTATAGAAACAAATGAAAGAAATGGAAATTATTGATACACAGGTTTCCATAATTATTCTAATTGTTCTAATTAAAAAATAAAATGGTTTTACATTTAAGTAGCCTAATTTTAATTTAAAGTGAATTCAACAGTTTAAATATATATATATATATATATATATCCAAAGAGAAAGGAAAACTTGAAATCGCATCATATGACCCCTTTAAGACCACAAGCTTTATTCATTGTTGGTGATTTTCAGTATTGTGAGGTTTTAGTTTGGGATAAATACTTCACCTTTTATTTGGCATATCCTTTTGCCCCAAAGTTTGAAGAGGTTAATTACAAAATCCTATATATCCTGTAAATAAGGAAGCTTATTTTTTTTAAAAATCTCATAATTTTGACTTTCTATTATAAATTTGACTGTCAATGTTTTTGTCATAATGTTGACTTTTTGTGTCATAATTGTGACTTATTATTTTGATTCATAATTTCAATATTAATATAATTTAATAGGCTATAAACGTGTCTGTTATAATTATGACTCTGTCTCATAATATTTTATCTCTGAATTTTTACTTATGTCATACTTGTATTCTCTCCTAATTTTGGGTTATGTCATAACTGACATTCTATCTCATAATTTGTACTCAATTTCATTTTTATGTCATTTACGACTCATAATTTTGATTTATCTCATACCGTTGAATTTTTGTCATAATTAGTTTTGTTATAATTTTTACACTTAATTTTAATTATGCCTTTCTATCAGAATTTTGACTCACAATTACTATTATCATAATTTGTTTTTGTTATAAATTTTTTTTACCCTTTTTATTCCATAGTTATGTTTTATCTCCTAACTTTGACTTTTTATGTTATAATTATGACTTGGTATCTAATAATGTCATAATTTTTAGCAAAGATTTTACTTCATGCACATAATTGGCTGGTGAATATGTTTCATAAGATTTTTTTCTATTACTTGTTCAATTCTTAAATAATATGCAATCAATCTGTACCACTTTCTAAGCACATTTGACTGAAAATCACGGTTTGCATGGCTCTCTCATGAACGAGCGCAGTAAGCCCTGCGGTGTCTGTGCTAAGTTGAGCATGGCAGATGCCGAAGGGGTCGTTGTTTGCAGTGGCCCTTGATAATACGCGGCTTGTGTGCGACGAGGAGAGCAGTCTCTGGCAACCTCTGCCAGTCACACATCTTCTCCATCTCCCATGACAAATCCCACGGCCAATGAACACAAGCCCTCACGCCAGCAGTGTGCTGTGTCCACAGAGCCCTCTCAGCTTCATTAAGAGGCGCCGTCTGGAAACATGAGGGGATTTAGGCAGCGTCAGAGATTTAGGCTACCCTTTTGGGCAGCCCTAACTGAATTATTTCTATACACATATATGACATGCTCATTTTCTCCTGTTTTTTTTTTTTTTTTTATAATCATGCTATCACATTTTTTA
>NW_015645543.1:378193-381231 GCF_001515625.1 Sinocyclocheilus rhinocerous
TTTTTTTTTTTAATAATCATGCTATCACATTTTTTATTCTTTCACAAAAAAAATTTTTCACTGAAAGACTATCAATATAATAAAATAGGAATTGATTAATCTAATAATTTCAGTCTTCAAAAAGCATAATTTAAAAAAAGAAACATTAAGATTAAAAATCAAATGTGGTAATAAATCATAAACATACTTAATATAAATATAATACGTGACACATGAACTTTGAGATGATGCCAACCCCTCATAGGACCTCAGATGATGCCAACCCTGAAACAACATACAGAACTACCACATTTTGCTATAAGTTTGATTGCATCATATAATAATTGCTGTTAATAGTGTTCATCGTCTGTTTGATTACGTCTTTAATTGATTTTTCCGTACATTTCTGCCATATGTTTATTAACTGACAGTCACCACTGATAAGCTACCACTAAATATTGTAGAAACTTAATTTGCTGTAAAGTTGCTTTGCAACGATTTGTATCGTGAAAAGCGCTATACAAATAAACTTGAACTTTGGCCGCTGTAAATACTTTTCTCTCAAATTTTTGTTGACACCCTTGAGGGTTCAATAATCTGAAAACTTTCTGACTGACATTTTTTTTTTCTTTTTCATTTTTCTTGTAAGACTTTCTTTTTTTCAACAAGGTGTCAGAGTTGGTGCTCCTCCACTTCAAGATTACTGTGTGATGCTGGGTCATTGATTTTTCAGCACTCAATAAAAATCTTTATTTTATTGAACGTGTTTTAGCCTCTCTAAAACTTGCTGCCATTCTTTGCCTACGGCTATACGTTTCGGAGTCCAGGGGTTTTCAGTAGGTGGTCTAAAGAAGGATTGCCAATTATTATTGGTCAATCTCAATTAAGCAATTTTTCGTGCGTAAAAAAAATGTGTTTGACAAAAATATAATGTTAAGTTTCTAAGTTTGCCTAAATGTTTCACTGAGGTAAAAATAAAATGTAATGTACAACTGAAAATGTACATCTGTGATTGAAAAAAAATTCTAATGGTTTTGCAATGTAAGCATCATTACATATGTAAATACTGTAGCCTATGTATTAACTAATATGTCAACATTCACATGCCATTATAGGACACGCTGAATTTTATGCACTATACAACATGAATCATTTGCCTGCTAAAAGTTAAACGCCTTTGCTGGTCTAAACTAAAGCAAAAGCCCATAGTAAATGTTCATTCACCCATAAAGGCGGAGAAAGCTCACTAGCGCCTCCCACACACGGCTCAATAATCGCCAGCGACCCGTCACTCCCCTCTTTACTTGAGGAAACCCCAAGGTAAACTTTGGGAAGACAGCTGAACAGTTTTTAGCGACTGAATGTAGTCGTTTAATACAATAATCGCTGTAAAATGAACGACATGACATCTGAAGCAACACGGGGAATGAAGTCTTCGCTTTGACGCGCAACGCAAAGTACAAATGGACAGGACGCGCAGGTTCATTTTGGGAATACTAGGTACTATCCACCATTGTTGGTTTATTCAACGCCTTTCGCTGGGTTTTGTTCGTTTGCAACAGCTATAGCACGTTTTACGACACTGCAGATTGTAGAAGTACCCGTTTGCCAACTTTTCCTTCTTTGAATAGTTCTTTATTCACTTGTATTTATGAATGTGTTCGTGACATCAGCAGCGGGTGCGTCTTTGCTTCAGTTGAGTGTCTGTCTTGTTTTATAGTAAGCCTAATATGAACGTTTTTATTTTTAGCACTGAAAGCCAGTTTAGCACATTAGAAGACATTCTTTGGTTAATCATGAAGGGAGGGATTTCAAAGTGTAACCACAATCAAAAGGCCTGTATAATCCAGTATAACATTTGCCTGAAATGCTGCAAAGCAATCTAATGCCAGAGTTGTGGGGACATGCATGGTGCCACCTGTGATTTGTTTGTTGTCTGCCCTCAGCTGTTGTCCTATGCAAATACTCCCAAGCTGAATGGAATACCACAAAGACACCAGCGAATAGGACTGTGTCCTGCGATCACCATGACAACTGCACAGGTAAAAACCATTGGCAACCCTAGTGAAATGAGCAAACCAAGCCTTCGATATTTTCCATATGATTCGCCCTCACCTCATGCAGAAAGCATATTTTGAAGCTGCGTTGAGGTTCGACTACCACTAACTTTGAAGACGTGAGATGTAACACTGTGTTTGCCCCAGTTGTGTTGTAAAAAATGGGCTTCCCCTGGGCAAGACTTGAAAGTCTTGAAAGCCTGACCACCTGCTGAAGAGATAAATAGGATATTAATTTAAAAGAATTTATGGCATGAAAAACTTTCACTGGTGTTACTTGAGCACCACAAAATTCTGCCAAACGCATTTGCTTAACATGAGGCATATTCTAATCTGTTCACTGAGGAAAATCAGGCTGTTATGATAATAACCCTGCTTCTTAGTCCCTTTTAAGCCTTGTAATTTTATTTAAGAAGCGATAACGCTCCCAAGCTCAAGTTTAGCATCTCTGTATAGCAGGTAATCCTCTCTGACTGAACTCGGATCATGTTACATGTGGCCAGAGGTGGTAATTAGATCCTTTTCCATTCAACTTTTAGTTCATTCTAAAGTCAAAGCTCAAATTTCAGTGTTTGTAGACTGGTCTCTTTTCTTCCTCAATCCTTTGAACTGAGTTTGGCCTTTACACTTGGCTTGTATAATGACATGGATAATAGTGTAAATGAGTAAACGGACAACCATGATTACGTTACTATGTATTTTATAGATAATATGTTAATTATTTGAGTTATATTAGTTAGTTATATTATTAGTTATATAATTTTTAAAAAGTATTATATTGATGGATATTGGATATTTATTGTGTATGTTAATTTTACCCTTATTTATAAAATTTAGATCACATTTGCCATTAGCTAACATTAATATAAAGTGTGTCTTTAAAAACCCAAACAGCTTAATAACTCTATTATTAAATGTGATCTTTTATAAATCTTAATATTGCTGTATAATTTTCATGTTGTACATTATAGTATTGTGATGGCTAAATTCACGTAAAGCATT
>NW_015645543.1:381371-403391 GCF_001515625.1 Sinocyclocheilus rhinocerous
ACACAGCGTCTTCACGACATGGCGGCAGCAACAATACTACAGCAAGAATAATAGTTACGCCTTCTTTCTTTACGTGAACATTTAGGTGGCGTTATGCAAACCTTCCCACTTCGTGACGTAGGTATGTGGGGGCGTGTTAGAACGAGCCGTTTTAGGTAGGCGTGGTTGACTCTTAACTTTTATAAAGAATATCTCTTTGGATTTGAGACTTTAATCTTTATGCACCAAAAGCTTGTAACACTCCAAAGAGAAAGGAAAAATTGAAATCGCATCATATGACCCCTTTAAGTTTTATGACTTAAATACACTAATTTTCAACAAGGATGCATTAAATTGATTCAAAGTGACCGTAAAGTCTTTCTATTCATCAAAGAGTTCTTAAGAAAATCAGTTTCTACAAAATATTAATTCAGTATTTTCAGTATTCAAAATATATTCAACATTGGTAATAATAAGAAATGTTTATTGAGTAGCAAATCAGTATATTAGAATGATTTCTGAAGGATCATGTAACTCTGAGGTAGGAGTAATCGCTGCTGAAAATTCAGCTTTGCCATCACCAGAATAAATAACATTTTAAAATATATGAAAATACAGTAGAAAACAGTTATTTTGAATTGTAATAATATTTCACACTATTACTGTTTTTACCATTTTTAATTAAATAAATGCCGCCTTGATGAGCATAGGAGACTTTCAGAAACATTCAAATATCTTATAGACCCTAAACTTGTGAATGGTACTGTTTGTGTTTAATGTTGATATGTAGCCCTGCTTTAAATCTGTGCAGATTCAAATGATGACCACATATGGAGTGGACACTTCTCTAAATGTCCAAAAGAATACAAGCATTACTGTATCCATGGTGTTTGCCGTTTTGTAAAGGCGCAAAACACTCCTTCATGCAGGTGAGACTTTGACCTGTCCATCACTCAACCAATCAGTCAAGAAAATGTTGAATAATTTGTTTGTTTTTGTACAGATGTGAAACGGGATATATTGGCACTCGTTGTGAATATCGTGATCTTGATCTCCGTGTTGAAGAACGAAAGAAAATAGTCATCGCATGTGTGGTGGCAGGATTGGTCTTTCTGATTCTGCTCATCGTATTCATATGCGTCTGTACACAGTGAGTAATGTGATACATTATATAATATTTTCATAGTCAAACCTAGAAGAGTCAGTCTTCAAGTGTTTTTTTAACCTTCAATGTCTTTCTTTTGCCCGTCTTCCTATCTTGTTTCACAGCAAACGATATAAACCATGTAGAAAAAAGAAGAGAAAAAAGGAAACGAGTGACGAAGATGAGAAGCTCAGTTCACTAAACACACATGAAGCTTTAACTGCTCCAGTCGACACATCCGACACAAATGCTGTATGAAGTGAGTCTGTTTATTTCTTCTCTTGCATCATTCAGTTTATATTAACCATGTGGTGCATTAAGGCCACTTACTGTTCAGATTATGTAAACCAACAGCTCTCAAATGGTTCAGGACTTACATTGGATATCAAGTGGCAAACCAATGCACTACCATATTGTTTATCATATACAAAATATCCTTGAAAATGTCTATTTCTATGATTTCATGCAATCTGCAAATAATAATTTACTGCATAAAATGCACTGTGGTCAGTACAAACCATGTTTATGTTTGTAACAAGTGAACTCGTATTTAATTAAGTATGAGTCATATTTTCTGTTATCTTGCCTTGTTTTGTGCATGGTTTTTGAGGATGTCTCTACGAATATTGGCATCTGAAGAAATTGGCCAGCCTCTATTAAAGGGTTAGTACATCCAAAAATAAAAATACTGCTATCCCTCATGTTGTTCCAGATCTTTCTTCTGTGGAACACAACAGATGATAGTCTGAGAAATGTCTTTGTTTTTTGGTCTATAATGGAAGTCGATGGTCACCAGAATGGTTTGGTTACCAACCTTCTTCAAAATATCGATCTAAAACTATGCTTTTTAGTGATGGTTGAATCTGCACAAAATATCATGAAATTTGATTGGGCGTGAAGTCCAGAACGAGGGATTTTTCCCCTCTTTTTATTATTATTATTTATTTTTTATTTATTTTTTACTGCTGACCCATCGCCACATCCTTACGTCACATCTTATACATTATCAAATTAAATATTTGCTCCAATCCAATTAGAAAGTGATCCGCACTCAAGCTCTATAAAACTGAATGGCAGTCTTTCCACACCATACAAGGTCAGCACCTGCCAGCATTTTAGAAGTACACAGAGCAGGCTCTATAAGGGAAAGTATGGAAACAATCAGCAAAATGTCTGTTTGACGTGTGTGGCTATTGTGACGCTGTTCAGACTTTGGTTGCCAGGCAGTCAGATCAACTTTTAGCTCAAATAGATGGGTCTAATGATCTCTTTCTTTTAGTGAAACAGTGAAGTGATCCTGCCAGGGTTGGTAATGGCGTGATTGTGGTGTGGAAATGAGGACTCGTCCCGCCGAGTGATGAAAGCGGTGCTTTACAGTAATCCTGAGTGGACTTTAAATGAACTTTGAAGATATGGTGTGATAGGCAAGCGTTGCCATTTTCTGTGCTACTGTTTACCTCATTCTTCATGCCACAACTCATTTTCACACTTTTCAGAAGAAAAGTTGGAGATGAACTGAATGTATATGCCTTCAGAATGGCTGTAATGAATAGGTGAATTGAATAGGTGGCGTGCAATATGCTGAATGCAAACAAAGCCGATTTATATTGGTTTAATTATAAGCCTATTTATATTGCATATGATGCACAGAATATTAAAAAAGGTTACCATATATTAGGTTTGATAGATGCTAAGATATTAAGTTAAATTGTTATATTGACAGTTTCAACGGTTTCTGGAAGCAGTTCTCCCGACTTTAACGGACCAAACATTTTTCTTAACTTTGATTTATTTATTAACATGTACATCGAAAGTGTTTTGGGTTTGTTTGGTGTTAAAAGAGTATATTTTAAATGATGAAATTACCATTAATGTGTATTTTTTGTCTCTATTGAGTTTTTTTTTTTTGAGAGAGAGAAGTATTAGCCATAATAAATAAAATGTTTTGAAATCATGTGTTTGGTTAAGAAATATTAAGTGAACAACCGTTTTTATTTTTAGATGAAAAAGAAAACTTTTATGTATTTTTGTGAGGTACATTTTTGGAAATATTTGATAATGACAAACTTTATTGATAAAGTTAGAAGTTAGTTGCACATACTTTTCAGATTTTTTTCCCCCTCTTTTTGATTGTAAGCACTAAAATATTTGAGATTTTCTTCAAATGCATGCTGTATTTAATTCTTACCATAAAATGTCTTTTTGAACTTGCTCATGTCAGTATTTTTATTATTGCAATGATACACAAGAAAGTTTAATTTTCAGTGGGTCTATCAGTGATTTAAAAAAAATTCATTTTTGTGGTACTGTAAATGCTTGCATTGTGTTCTGTAAACAAGGTGAATGTGGCACATGATCATTTCTTCACACCAAGGTGGAAAATGTCCATGGAATGTGCAAAGGTGCTTAGCTAGAATAAACTGTCCACCAATCCTGTTTCCAAGAAATGTTCCTGCTTTATTGTTTGTTTTTTGCCCTAGTTGCAGCTGCCCTCAAAAATCCAGTCTGTGGGATTATTTAACCTTTATCATTATAGATAAAGCTTTGAAGAGCCGTCTTGTCTTAAGAACTTTTATTACTCATAAATGTTTGAATCCTCAGTGTGGATTGAAGCCAATAGAAACTGGCTGGTGTGACCAGCACGGCCGGACCTCGTGTTTCAAGAACAGCCATAAATAGCTCGCCTTTGCGTGATGTCAGGGGTTGGAGAACGACAGGAATCCAGCACCTCAGTTGGTGGGATCTTGTGAGGCAGATGTTTTTCCATGATATTTATCAGAGCTGTGCCAAATGTTCCATCAGAATATCACTTAACCAGACAACTGTATACAAGCCTGTCTTCAAAACCTATAGAGATTTTACAATTATTTTTGGTGCAAGATGTAAAGGCTGTGATAGATTATATGAAGATCCGAGAGCCATTTGAGGTTCTGATCCACCTAACATAGCAAAGACTTGTGACGAATGTGTCCTTCAGCTGAATTTCCTTTGAACTAAAGCAGCAGGAAACGAAAGCGTAAGGTGTGTCTCAAAGAAAATGAAATGGGTAACCGATACAACACTCTTTCAGCAGGAGATAAGGGTGTCACTCTGATCTCACCATTTTCTCCAGGTCTTCTGAAGCCATATGATATCTTCATCGGTGAACTCGAGAATTGGTCCAATTTGTGAGCAAATCATTCAGATTTTGTGAACTGAATAAACTGTTTCATTGTCAAACAGACTCAAAAGTCGTATGAATAGCTTTAAGGAGGGCTAGATTTACAGTGAATAATGACTTAAATTAAGATGTTGATATACTTCGGAAGACTTGAAATGCTGCTCATGGGTCATATGGACAGCTTTTATGACATTTTTATGGTGTTTTTGTCATTGTGGAACTTGACAGCCATATCCTGATTCAATTTCATAGAGTGCTGCAGGGATCATGATATTTGGAAGTCCCAAAAACCTGTAAACAAGTCAGCATTTTAACACTTAGGGTTCAATTGTTCCAAAGTCAGTGGGGTTTTGTTTAAATGCCTAAAATGATGTCTGTATTTAACACAAACTCAAGATATTTTCATATTTTATTCTACGACAAAATAGTCTGTGACATCAGTGGTTCAACCATAATTTTATGAAGCTACAAGAATACTTGTTGTGCGCAAAGAAAACAAAAATAATTACTTTACCCAACAGTTTCTTCTCTTCTGTGTCAGTCGACATGCATTCAGAAGAGTACCACAACGCAAAGTCATAATTTTGGGGTTTTTTGCGCACAAAAAGTAGTCTCGTAGCTTTATAAAATTACGGTTGAACCACTGATATTTTAATGATGTCCTTACTACTTTTCTGGGCCTTGAACGTGTCAGTTGTGTTGCTGTCTGTGCAGGGTCAGAAAGCTCTCGGATTTCAACCAAAATATCTTAATTTGTGTTCTGAAGATGAACGAAGGTCTTACGGATTTGGGATGACATGAGGGTGAGTAATTAATGACAGAATTTTCTTTTTTGGATGAACTATCCCTTTAAGCAACTGGGGTGTCGTTTGTTTATAGCTAACATCTAACTTTTTAACTGCTTGCTGGTAGAAAAATCCTATGGGTTTTTTGTCGCAGAAACCAGGGTGATGCTAACTTCCAAAATATGTCATGCTTCAGCATTCTATTGAAAAGGATGCAGGAAATTCACCTTGTGTTCCAAGGAAGAAATAAAGTCATACAGGTCTGGAAAAGCATTCATTTTGGGTGAACCATTCCTTTAAATGTCAAAAATCCTTGTCATTTTTAAAGAGGGAACACTGCCATCTACAGGACAACACGAGAAGTTATTGTGCATCAATTGCCAAGTGAACAGCATTTTGGTCGTTATAAAAAAGCTGATTACCAATTTTTCCCCTTTGTCCCCAGTCAATCCCACAATAGAATTCATGTTACTTTGAGGGTCACAAACCGCAATCAAATGTCTCTTATCTGTTGCACATGTCTTTCTCTACAGGAACAGTTACAATGCTATCATTTTGCACATCTCATTAACACACCCAGAATCACGGAACAGCTTGAAGTCCATCTGCTTTTTGTCAGAGAGCTGTGGAGAGCTTGACCAGAAGAACCCTGCATCACACTTGTAGCAGGTGGCTTTGAGTAATTGACCATGCTTTGACCCAGCAGATTGGGATCCGGTCCATTTGGCAGACTCTAAATTGTGTGGTTTAAACCTGGATCTTTATATTATTCTCAAGGTCTTTTGAACTGGTCTTGACATGGTCTTAAAGGTGAATGATGTTTCATTCCTTCTCATGCTTCTAGTGTGTAACAGTATGTCAGCATGTCTCACCACACATTATATAAGGACAAAGAAGAGACCTGCAGGAGCAATTCGCTACAATAACAAATGATGGAAATGGAGGCTTAAATTAAAAAGTAAGTGAATGTCAAGGTGATTTGAAATTGCTGTGTTATTTTTAGCCAATGATGTGAAACGGTTTTAAATGGAGTGTGTTTATGATTTACTATTAATCTACCAAGAATGGCACAATGGGGGTGGTGCTGTCTTGCTTAAAAATACCAAATATTGAAAGGGGCTACGTATAAACATAAATAAACATTTGAAATATAATTTGAAGCTTTTCTTGTTGGATGAATATTGTGAGCTTATATAGCTGCACAGTTAGGAGCTCTACAGCACCATGGAAATGCTGTTTATCTTCAGAGACAAATGATCCTGTGTTCTTTCACAATCCCTAATAACTTGAAAATATGCCCTTTATTGTATATTTTTAGTCGGAAACAGAAAAGGAGAAGATCTAAATCAATGGTTCTCAACCTGGTGCCCTTCATGAACTTCCAACAAGGGCCGCAAGGTGACTTAATTATAGAATTATTTTAATATTCAAATAATTGAATGTAATTAAAATAGCTAAACATCAAAGTGTACTTATGTATTACTTAACGGCATATTAATCAAAGTTAATTACTTTAACGGAGTGTCTATTTACACTAATTTTAATTTGTTGACATTTTTAGTTTCTATTATAAACGTTTGAATAGAAAACCAACTTTAGGAATTTAAAATTTACCAGTGCTTTGAAAATATCCTGCTGAATAAAAAATTACTGAGGTATATGTGAGTTGTAGCATACGATAAAAAAATAACAGTCTATTATTTAAACAAAGGCATCCATGATAAATCATAAGCAATTGTTATAAAAAAAAATTTAGTTTTTATTTTGTCAGAGTATAAATCTGTTTTTGTTTGACTCGTCAAAGAACAGTAATCACTAGCAGGGTAGTCATTTATTCTGAAAATTGCTAAGCACAGGGAACAAGGGGAATATGTTTTGTGATGTGAACCATCAGAGAGCATTTTTAAACACATCCGTCATGCTATCACTTAATTACGAGGATGTCAGCTGCAGAGTTGACTTCGTGTCTGAGCAGCTGGGGGACGTATTTAGTTTGCTTCTCATAAAAGCCTTTATAGCCATCATTTTCAAACAGGAACTGGCCATTTACTGTAAGTCATGACAGTTTGTAGAGCCATATGCATTCACAATTCACATCAAGCTATATTTGTTTCAGCCAAGGTAAGATTCATTGTCTGTTTGATGAGGTGCTTTTGAGATGACTTCAGTTTGCTGAAAGCACAGACTGACAATGAATTGCTCTCTTTTGTCTGTTTTTCTGTTGTCTGAAATTCACCTAGACATTCTGACATCTTCACCTAGACATCTGATTCACCTTTGTGTTGGTAAATGGTACAATGGAAGGTGAACAGAACATGTGGAGCAACAAGGGGACGAGTGGAAAATCACAATTTCAGATTAGGACATTAGACAATGTCTCAAAAACAAGACAATCTGCTGTGCCAAAACACTGACTGCTCAAATAAAGCAGTATTTTTTAGGAAACAGTATGTCTATGTAATTGTTTGTGTTGCCTATGTTAACAGGCATGGTGATATACTGAGATAGGTGTTGCTCATTATTCTTAATTTGTTCAGAAATCATGCTGACACGCAACTGATTTGACATCTGAGTGAGATTTCCTACATGGCACAGTTGGCCTGTATGCAGACGTACAAATTTATTTCCAACATTTAGTTTAAATGTCATGAGGCATCCATGTATGCCATCACATTAAACCATGGTTTTGTTCTCTGTGTGTAAATGTTGTATCCTGAAATAAGTATGATCACATGGTTGTTTGGCTTGAGGCATAAATCCATGGAGTGGCTGGAATTTAAATTCGTATTACCTTTGGCATCAACTGAGTTTTCAACCATCATTCACCAGTACCTTTTATACAAGAACATAATATTACTGTTATTAATTATTTGTGGACTGGATTGTGAACTTTGGAATCAGTGATTAGTAAGAATCACTTAGCATTTTTGATCAGTTGAATCACTGATTCAGTGTTTTTCTTGTTTTGTTTCTGAATGACTCAGCGTTTTTTAATGAATCTACTCATAAAAACATTCATTTGTTTTGTTCTTGAAAGAACAGCATTTGTGAATTAATCGGTTGAATAAATGCTGCTTCATTCAGGAAGGAACAAAATAAGTTACTTTTGTCTTCATGAGCAAATCATTAAATCTGTCATTCAACTGATTTGCTCTTTTGTTCCTGAATGAATCAGCATTTTGAACCATCAGTTGATTGAAAGATTCAAAGGCAGTAGTGTCCCTGCCTTTATTAGTTTGATGAGCCCAGTCTCATGAAAATGCGTATAAATAGTACGCCAAATAAAAACAGAAAATCGTTTCGATTTTGGCGTTCATATTATACGTACATATGATACGCATACCCCACAACCCTAATCCTACCCATGGGTATCATATGCACACCAAAGTAAATTTTTGCGTATAAACAGTACGCCAAATCAAAACATACTTGACACACTTTCATGAGATCGGGTTGACCTGACAGTCAAAGCGACCTTTATTAGTTTGATGAGCCCAGTCTCATGAAAATGCGTATAAATAGTACGCCAAATAAAAACAGAAAATCGTTTCGATTTTGGCGTTCATATGATATGCACATGTTTGGCGTGCATATTATACGCAGTTTTCGCGTACATATGATACGCATACCCCACAACCCTAATCCTACCCATGGGTATCATATGCACACCAAAGTAAATTTTTGCGTATAAACAGTACGCCAAATCAAAACATACTTGACACACTTTCATGAGATCGGGTTGACCTGACAGTCAAAGCGACATTACGTCATGAGGAAGACCGCAAGGATGTAGGGTGCTATTTGGGACAGGGCATGTCAGTCGTTTTGTTTTGCGAATGAATCAATGTTTTGCACCAGAATACATGATTCAAATGACTGACTTACTCATAAAGGCAAAAACTCGCTAACGATGCAACCTGCAAAAACCAGCAGAGTGATGCAAACAGAAAAAGCTGTTAGAACGCTATATTGAATTGAATCCCAGTGCTGTTTATTAACATAAATGCATTTTATTTTTAATTTTGTAAAGAAATTAATGTGTAAACACAATTTACATTTGTCCACTAATTTCAGTTTTTAGTCATTTCTTCAGCATTTTCTTTAGATCATGAGAAACTCTTATACTGATAGTGTGCTGCGTGTGTTTACAAATCAGAAACAGCTGGTTGGCTGTTTAATAGAATACTAGATCAATAGAAAAACAAAAACAAACATACACACACACGCACACACACAATGAAAGCCCTCTCAGAGCCCAAGAATGGACATAGATAGATAGATAGATAGATAGATAGATAGTGACATGGAGCAAGTAGAAGAAAGACATGTGCTGTGGTCACTACAACACTCAGTAACCTGGTGACCCACAGCTATCACACATATGTTATATCAGACATTTTCACCAGCATCTGAACATCCTCTCCTGCATCTCCACATCTGCTTTGATCTCAGCTCTGTGGGTGCAGAGATACTAATTGAAGGAAGATCTTTTAGCAGAACCAGACATTCCAACATCTCTCTTTCCATCATAGATGTGTGGGGTGTTGCAGTGTGCGTCACTAGGTAGGTGAATTTTGTCTCTTTCCTTTATTACAACCTGTTTCACACACATTTTTTTTGCCTCTGTTCCTTACAGAAAGGTTTATGTAATCTTCCCTGAGGATCAAAAGCAGTGTCTTATTCACCATCCTGACTCCTGCTGAACCTGGATGTAAAGAACAGTAGGAAAGAGGATCCCTTCTTTAACAAGACAGACCTGCTCTGAAATAGTTTTTAAGACTCTTAATAGTTATTCTAATTGCTGTCTTTCATTTTTAACAAGCTTCTACTCATTTCTTATCTCCTCCAACCACAGTGATCATCACAAAATTGAAGCCAGCCCAGAGAAATGCATGAAATTATTATTCTTTTTTTAAATACTGCACTGCATCCTCTGTTGCTTTCATGTGATTATGTGGTTTAATGTTGCTTTTATGTGATGCATACCGCTGCTCACCCCCATCGATGCACAGATGGAAACACAAAGAACATTATGTGACATAATCACTAAAGGTAATAGGTGTTCAGTGAGACAGAGACAGAGTGAGCTGAATTTTAAACATACAGGTGCATGTGAAATTATCATATTGCATACGTTTAAAAAAAAAAACATATTTTATTCTAGTAATGTGACAAACATTTCAAGTAGTCAGGTATTTTATTTTATTTTATTTTAATATCCACTGCATCTTTGTAAGATACTAACAGTGAAAAAGACATCTGCAAAATTTCATGAAATGAAAAGAGCTGGATTTTTATTTTATTTTAATACCTAGAGCATCTTTATAACAGTGAAATAACATCTGCAAAACTTCATAAAGTAATGAAAAGAGCAGGTCTGTCAATTGGCACAATCTTTGATCCCTGCATAATGATTAATTAACTGTGTACAGAGGAGATCTTCAAGAATATTAATACAGGTGCATGTGAAATTATCATATTGCATACGTTTTAAAAAAAAACATTTTTTTCTAGTAATGTGACAAACATTTCAAGTAGTCAGGTATTTTATTTTATTTTATTTTAATATCCACTGCATCTTTGTAAGATACTAACAGTGAAAAAGACATCTGCAAAATTTCATGAAATGAAAAGAGCTGGATTTTTATTTTATTTTAATACCTAGAGCATCTTTATAACAGTGAAATAACATCTGCAAAACTTCATAAAGTAATGAAAAGAGCAGGTCTGTCAATTGGCACAATCTTTGATCCCTGCATAATGATTAATTAACTGTGTACAGAGGAGATCTTCAAGAATATTAAACACCACTGCATGATTTCTGAACAGTGGACAGCATGAATAATCAGGAATATAAAACTAATTTGAACAGTTGCCTTTAATACACTCTCAAAGCTATGCTCAGACATATCAGAAACTCTGCTCATGACAAAGGGATTTTTTTTTACTATTATATTATTATTATGTTCAAAAGTGCTTATGTGCATAAGAAAATCTCATTTTGAGTTAACAATATCATGCTTGCAATTGTTCAATATATGCCACAGACATCATAATTCAGCCGTGCATGACTGATGAAAGATTTGGTTAAGGAAGAGAGAATGGTCATATTGAACTCTTTTTGAAAATGGAGAAAATGTAATCATAGACAGATCATTCTTAAATTACAGTAAGACCACCCTGCTTAAAGGGGTCATATGATGCTATTTTAAAGATCATTATTTTGTGTATTTGGTGTAACAGAATATGTTGACATGCTTTAATGTTCAAAAAACACATAATTTTTCAAATACGAGAAAGGAAAACTTGAAATCGCATCATATGACCCCTTTAAATTCCTGTCCTGTCTTCATATAGAGCACATCAGTAAACACAGCTGAGTGTAAATGTCACAAGTCAGTCATCCTAATGTAGCATCAAAATTCAAACAAATTATCAACATTTGCAATAAAAAGGTTGTCTAAACATCTTTTACATTCTCTTATTAGTTAAAGATTATTAATGCCAGTTTAAATAATTTATCATTTTTAGTAATAAATTAATATAATATAGAAAAATAATAAATAATATATTACATTACATTATGTAGATGCATCTGTTCCCATTCAATTAGCATTTTACTGACACATTAAATTTGTCCATTTAAATATACCAGGTGGATTTTGTTGTTGAGCTAGTTATGAAATGTTATGAATTGACTCAGTATATGAATGCTTCCACTTTATTCTATATACAGTACAGATAGTAGCCTACTTACAATCAATTTCAAATATTAAATGTAATACACCAGTGTATTACTTAATCAAAGCCTAAATTTCATATTCAGTGGCATTTTCTCTTAAGCCTCTTATGTAAGTGTTTCTCCTGCAGTTGAGATGCACAGAAAGGTTCTTCATAAAAACACAAAGTAAGATCTCTCCTGAGACATTTATATCATTCGAAGGAGCTGTGCAATTTTTGATGGAAAATACGTATGAATGAGAATAGCTGAGGACATTTATAGAGCAGACTTGATACAGAATCTGTGTTTCTGAAATTCTACCGCTGCTGGGGAATGTTGGATTAAGCCGCGTATTTTCAGCTAAAAGCTCTCTAAGATATGTGAGCAAGATCTGTGAGGATAAAACGAACATAAAGCCTCAAGGTCCTCTGCTCAAATAAAGATTTTTTGGGGTTAATAAAACAGATCACTGCAAAAGCCCAGATTGCCTAATTGGGAATATTTACAGTTTATGACAGTATAGCCTTCCCCTCCTCAAACCCTTCCCAGGTCGTCTGGAGCGTCTGCTTCCACATGAGTTTCAAGACAACCCAGGCTGAATGTGTAAATGTCAGCCACACACTCTTACTGAATTACAAACTGGCAGTGTTGCCCAGCTCCAGATTGCAAAGTTTTCTAATTTGCAAGTGCATTTTTATCTTTAATTCATACTACAAGACTGATTTTTGTTTAGCGTGCAGCTCTCGTAAATTTGCATTAGTCATACTTATATATATGAACATATTTTTTTCTTTTAATAAAGCAATGTGACAGACCAAAAAGGCATTGTCATGATGAAAGAAGAACTTAACTATATCAAACTGAAATTTTGTATAATATACTCTTTGTTTGAGAGAGAAAGAGAGATTGATTGATTGATTTACGAATTGATTTCTTGTTCTCTGCTTGGCATTTTAAATAAGAGAATGACAGGAAGAAAGACAGGCTTCTTCTTTTTTATATTATTTATTTTGTGAATAACTGAAAAAAAAAAAATACATGGCACACAACAGCCAGGCAAGATATCAGTTGTGAAAACAGTGTGTTAAGTGGTCTGTATATAATCTCTATGAAAACCAGCTATTCTGTGTGTCCTTGCAATGTTGCACATAATTGGCACATGCAGTGTAGTGTAGCTGGGAAGAATATGAAACAATTGATTCCTTGTTCTCTGCTTGGCCATTTAAAATGAATCCAATTACCAGTATTGAAGAACGATGTGGCATCCAAACGATTCCATGTTGATTCTCTATATGATGAATTCATCGTTTTTTTTTTCATCAATGATTTTGGCATCCGTTTGCCATTGATTATATAATTATTTTGATATGTACACAGTCTTACTGGCAATCATAGCCTTTGATTTTTACTTAGCTTCAGAACAAACACACCTATAGATTTAAATGTCATACTTCATAATCAGAAGATGGCAATGCAGTATTTTGGGGCTCTTTGGGGATTATGTCTAAAATGTCAATCCTTATTGTGGAAACGAACAACCTTTGATCCTTTTCCTGTTCTTCTTCTTCTTCTTTTTTTTTGCTGTGCTACTTAACCACATACATTGTTTCTAAGCAACCATGACAAGCACTATGTTCTAAAATTAAAAAAAAGCATTTTAGGGCATCATAGGTGATGTGAAGCTTATTCCAAAAAGTTAGTAACTTGACATGTTGCCTTAGCATTTTAGCCAAATTTTAAGGCTTTATCACTTGTCCTTGACAATCTATGACAAAAAAAGCAACTAAACAAATATTTCTAGTTGATAAACTAGCTAAAAGATCTTTTTGACTTAATACTTGTGTATAGAGCTAATCTCAAAAAGCAAACTTTAGTTTCTTATTGGAGCATTTGTTCTGCTCACTGACAAAGAAATGCTTTGTTGCACTGATTATATTACTGAGTTTCTAAACTCAAAGAAAGTGAAAATTAAGAGAGCTTGTCTGTTTTCCGATGTTTGATTTCATTATGAGAAATGTGATCAAAATGACATGCAGCAAATGAATGAGATTCTTGTAAAGCAATTCATTCTGTCTGTGAAACGTCAGAGATGTCAAACACAAATAGATGCTTTTGTGCCGAGCTGCATTCATTGAATTTACCAACTCAAATAAGACTTACATTAGTTAAATGACTGCTGGCGTCTCTTCTGTCCTCAAAGAGAGGGCACTTCTCGCTTTCATCAGTTCATTAGGCAGAGACAAGTCATGTCAGCTCCTTTCATCTGAAGCGCAATCAAATTTCTTTCATGAACCGACAAGAAATTATAAGCAAAACTAGGCGTTCTCAGTGAGAATAAGGTTGATTTTAATTGCCTCGACACTGTTGGAAGTCTGACAATGAATTCAAAATGACTCTACAAAGTTGCTGTCATGTTGCTTTGGCTGTGTTGATTTGAAACTTTATCCTTATAAGATTGGAGTTGTTAATTGTGACAACAGTTTCTGAATCGTTTAACTGAAACACTTCAGACAGAAAGTGGTGATTCAAATAACAACTCAATTTATTATACAGTATTAATTGCAGTAGAACAATAAATGCCGTATATTAAAGTGTTATGATGTACTAGGACTGTTTAGCTAAAGACTGTGGTTTCATGTTTGTATGTTTGATATGGGCTTTTAAAGGAATAGTTCACCCAAAAATGTTCAGAAAATGTACTCACCCTCAGGCCATCCAAGATGTAGATGAGTTTGTTTCTTCATCTAAACAGATTTGGAGAAATTTAGCATTACATCACTTGCTCAACAACAGATCCTCCGCAGTGAATGGGTGCCGTCAGAATGAGAGTTTAAACAGATGATAAAACATCACAATAATCCACAAATGTTATAAGGAAATACTTACAGATATTAAGAAAAGAGAATGTTAGGCCAACATGTTAGGCCAACAACATTCCCCCAGATTTTCCAATTGGCCTGAACAAGACATTGCATACTGTAGAATGTTGCCGAATTGTGAGCTCCCAGCATGCACTGCAATATGAATAAATCATGCAGGTAGTGCTTTAGGCTTATTGTTTAATAATAAAGAAGTAAATATAAAATAAGTATAGGCCTATATATAAAAAAACACTAATGCTGAAAAGTAAAAAAAAAAAAAAATCCTTATGGATCTGGAGGTCCAGTAACTACATGAAGGTGTTTTTCACCTTCATGTAGTTACTGGACCTCCAGATCCATAAGAATTTTTTATTTATTTTTTTTACTTTGCAGCATTAGTTTCACCTTCATGTAGTTACTGGCCCTCCAGATCCATAAGAATTTTTTATTTATTTTTTTTACTTTGCAGCATTAGTGTTTTTATATGTTATTTATATGTATATAAATATATACATAGTATATAAGTATGTATATAAAGTATATAAGTATACATATATGTTTTTCATATGGTCTAACTGAGACTCTCAGCTGGCTCTGCTGCAAAGACTCTTTAATTGATGCAACTGGGGAACATAAAACGAATGCAGTTCTAAGTCATTGGGATTTGTATATAACCCAAAGTAATGTAAATGAATGTTGAAAATATGCCACTGAAAGTGTTTTTCCTTGAATCAAGGTCAGTGAGACTGACCTTGCTGCTGAGTGTTTACCCACATAATACATAAAACATTCAAAACATCTTTAGAATTGTAATCCCTGAAACTCTGTATATTCAATATTATGAGCTGTGTGTCTTTTCCTCTACTGATTTGATTAATGAATTGATATATTGTGCGAGACTGCTATTGTGAGAAGCCCATGGTGTCAGCTCATGCATGAATGTAGCACAGTGTTGGGAAATGAATTTACAGTGAGTCTCTGAACATTTTCCTGTCAGTTCAAACCTGGCTTACAAGTATCATTTATTTATGGAATATTGAGCGTGGCTGTTTCCAAGCAATGTTTTAAATCTGATCCTGTTTGTCACTTATTTAGCGCCTTTTGAATTATTCATTCCTGACTGACTAGAATATTTGGGAACTGTATTAAGGCATGCCATATTTTTGAAATATCAATCCTTCATTTTCAGAGCCGAATATGAAATACAAAGTGAAATAGAATGATTAAAGAAAATAAAAAGCCATATCATTCATGTGCACATACTGAATATCTAAATACATTACCCACTGAGACAGACTATAATGGTGGTGAGAAATGGAGTGCTCATAAATCATTATTATCTGTAGCCTACAAAAAGTTACATTTACACTTCAGCAGACCCATTCTTAACAAATGAAAAGGAAACAGTCCTGAATTGGTCTCTTCTTCTCTTGTCTTTTGTTTTCTAAGCAAAATGATATTTGAAATAGTTTTATTCAAATCCAGAACCAAACAAATGAAAATGGATGAAAGTGCCTTCATAATGTCCCTCTTGATGAGTAGAATAGCCGATCACACAATGGAAAAGTCGCAAAAATATTAATTGATTAATTGGTTTTTATTAATTGACTCTATCCTTTATGCTTATTTGTCAGTTATACAATTTATAATTTTAAATTTATATAATTTTAAATTTATATATTTATTGAGAGAGAGAGAGAGAGCGAGAGAGAGATAATAAAAACTACAACATCCACAATCCTTTGCGAATACGTCATAAACACGCGCCGTGCAGTTTGGTTCGAAGTGCAAAATTTAAAAGGTATGTAGTGTTTATTTTGTTGCAAAGTCATGACTCCTACAGTTTTATCATGTGTTGTTTGCTCAGACGTGTTTTGGACAGAAAACATAAATAACGAATTGTTGTTATTTAGTGATACTCAATACTGATCGTTTACCGGTTTAATAATAAGTTTGGAATGGACAGCTGGAGTGAACTGTGACCTAAATAACAACTGTCATTTGTTTGTGCTTGGTGTTTTTTAATATCTTTTTTTTCGAGCATCGCACATTGTGTAATATATCGCACATATATGTTTTAATGCGTTTCCACCACTCCTACACTACGTAATAATTTGAAAGAATTTCTTTCGCGTGTAATACTTTAGGTTTATTTGTGAACCGGTTCCATTATGGCTCTGGCAGGAGTGCGTGTAATAGAGCTCGCAGGACTGGCCCCTGCGCCCTTCTGCGGGATGATACTGGCGGACTTCGGTGCAAGAGTGATCCGGGTAGATCGGACAAAGGTGGCAATGACTGTAGATACTCAAGCAAGAGGCAAACAATCAGTGGCCTTGAATCTGAAGAACCCCAAAGGTGCCGCTGTTTTGAAAAGACTGTGTGTCCAGTCAGATGTGGTTCTGGAGCCCTATCGTAAAGGTCAGTGTCTTCATTAAAAGGAGCAAACATATCCACATTCGCATGCTTAAATCTCATAATATTCTGTTAGCTAGCTGGCAGGGTGTATTTTATTGCTTGAATGTAGTATCTTCCTGACACAATATTAACATTTTTAATGAATTTTTTTAATAACAGCGTTTATATATATATATATATATATATATATATATAAGTACAATTAAAAAATAATATCAAATATATTTGTTTTTATTTTGTATTTGTCTAGTTCTAATAGTGAATAATGTTGCCTTTGCTAATCTTAATTATTATGGTAATTCTGATAAACAGTAATTACGCAATAAATCAATGTTCTTTCATTTTAATGCAAGATGGCACAGCGTGTTCTGTCACAATTAGTTATTTTTAAACAATTACCCTCTGTCCATATTGTGCAGTTTGTCTAAATAATTATAGTTGTTTTATTGAAAGCATTGTTAATTAATGTGGGGGGGGGCTTTTTTTCCTTTCATGCTTCATTATTTTATTTTTTTGGTATAATTAAGGTGTTATGGAAAAGATGGGATTAGGTCCTGAAGATTTACTAAAAGAGAACCCGCGCCTGATTTACACACGACTCACCGGTTACGGTCAGAGCGGATCCTACGCTAAGGCTGCCGGGCATGATATCAACTACCTGGCCATGTCAGGTAAAGACCAATATTAAACAGGTGCAGAGGAGCTGGCTAATAAGCTTTCCCAGAATGCCCTTAGGCACAGTGGATGTAAAGCAGAGTAGATTGCAGAGATCGAGCTATGTGAAGTTCAAAATATCTTTGGTGGAAAAGTTTTCTTACACTTTTCGTACAAGCAGAGTCCTTCACACTGAGGCATGACTGCAAACCAGCACTTGTTACATTGCAGACTGAAACCCTATGGAGCAGTCTGGATCTGTGGTGCCATTAATTAAAAGAATTTCAATGGAAATTATGCTGTGTTGCTCTTTAAGCGCAGAGATTTCCTTTTTAATATTTTACGATTTACACAGCTCCAGAGACATCATGTCCATTCAAATTTTCAGATTTTTGAGCCAAATGGATTTTGAATGCAGCATCCAAAAAATTGCATTTAATAATTAATTTTCACAATTATTGAAAGTACAAAATGAATAGTGCCCCAAAGCTGTTGTCTTTTTAGTGAATTTCAGTTTTTAAGCTAAAATATATCACTTATCCTTGGTGCAGTTTTTGCATATGTGTGGATGCGTGACTCAGTCCAAAATGTTACTAAATATAAATTTTTAGCATTTTGTGAAAATGACATGCTAATCGACCAAAAAGAGGTGCAGTTTTAGCCTTGTGGTGTCCAGTGCTTATGTTTTAGATTAATTTGTTTCTATAAGCTACAGAATATGTGGAAGCCTGAATTTGTGCAGGATTTACAGGCCTAATTTTCTTAATATATTCAGGCATAGCGACAGTAAATGTATTAATAATGTATGTTTCCGCTTCGAATCTTAATTTGAAATTACATAATAGGAGCTGTTAGACAATGCAGTCATTATTACAATAAAAGCTTAAGTAAAGTTTTATTCTAAATAATAACAGTTTCATTTGGGTTCATTTTTTTGGCATGAACTGATAAAATGTATATGTAGAATTAAATTTAAGTTGCTTTGGTAAAAGCATCTGCCAACTTAAATTAAAACCATGTGTGCACTAATGTAAGATCATCCTGGCAGGTGCATTTCAGTGTTGCTTTCATGGAAAACAACAACACCAGGTTTGGATAGTGTTTTGAACCACTGATGCATCAAATAACAGTTTTATTGATGTCAAGGAACATCACCAGACATATAATTCTAAACATATTATGCTTTTTTTTGATTAACACCAACTACCATGCATTGCCATGGTACTATCCATTTCTTTTAACTAAATGGGAGCGTTTTTCAAGTTTGATTGCATTTTTTGAGCCCTTTTTTGTTGATTTGCTTTGACCTTTTATGTGCTAACAGAACAATACACACTTGTAATGTAATTATCTTTGATGACATTGGCCTTCACTAAGTCTGTGTGTGTTAAATCCAAATTATTTAATGGCTTCACTTGTAATAATGCCCATTGTTCTTTTGTTTTTGTTCATTCGCTACACTTTTCTTATCACCACTTAACAGGCAATACTATTTAAACAGTTTAAAAGCCCAGAGGATGGAAACAAATGCAAGTGGCTTAATTGATGTTATTTTTAGCTGACCTTTAACTGTGATTTAAAAATAACTGTTACAGTAATTATTCAGCTATTCTTCAGTTCTCAGGATGTCCCTGTCCCTCTCTGTCCATAATAGGGTTGCTGTCCATGCTGGGCCGTAGCTCAGAGAAACCCTACGCTCCATTGAATTTGGTGGCAGACTTTGCTGGAGGAGGTCTCATGTGTGCATTTGGGATTGTGTTGGCTCTCCTAGAAAGAAACAGGTCAGGACAAGGCCAGATCATTGATGCCAGCATGGTGAGATACAGCACCTCATCTTAAAATAGGTTCGCATTGACAAATTGTTATTAACTTCTCTTTGAAATACCAGTAGAACAATTTTCTGTTTCCTACAGACTCTTTCGAATGTGATAGTTTCCTGGGCTGGTTAGCTGAAGCTAAAGAGTGACTGGAAAAAGAAGCACTTGTGCTGGCTTGCTTTCATTCCATACCATCAAATTTATATCATTCTGAGGGTGTCATGAATTGTTTTTCCCCCCCACCGTGCTAAAAATCCTTTTCCTCTTCTTGTTTTGACCAGCCACTGCATGGAATGAGGCAATTACAAGCCTTGTTTATCTCAATACGATCGCCCCATGTTCTGAACAGTCTGTCAATAGTTTTCTGCAATCTGGATTTTCCAATAATTGCTTGGTTTTTCCTTTCAAATTGCTTATATTGGCACTATCTGTTTTCATTAACACCGCTACGTGTGAGTACTGTTAGAGTGGTTATTTTCCAAGTAAGGATGACCCATTTAGTTAGGAATTGCAAATATTGTGGTCTAGCCCATTCTCCAATGGGTCCTTGAGAGCCTAAATGTTCCTCCAAATCAATGTACTGTAATTCACTTTGAAAAAAACCCCAAGAAACTAAACTGTTTAGCTGTTTATTCACAAATATTAAGCATTTGAATTTGGACCTGTGGTTGAAACTATGAAATATTTGCTTGCAAAGCTCATCATTAATGCTTGCTAATTAATAAAGTATGAAAACTAGCGTTTCTGAGGAGTAGGTCACTCAAGCATTAGAAATTGAAATATTGATGCCATTTTACAGCTCGCTGAGAATCTCATGCTTCATTGGTCTCCCCCATATTTTTAATCATTATTAAAATGTTTTAATTATATTAAAAAAAAAAAATTGTCATAGTGGTTGATTATAAACCCTCACAGATTTACATTTCCTACTGTTATTGATATTTGTAAAAATGACATGCTTGTATTATTAGCATCTGACATTTTCTGAGGAAAGTGTTTGCTCAAGAGCCTGTATTGTGTTCTTAGAGCACTTTCATGGTGAGAGAGTCTCTTTGGCTTGTAAAGTCTACATCTACTGGTGATCAGCAAGAGAATCATGTGATGTAGCTTATAGAATGCTAAAAACATTTATTGAGTCAATATAAAGTTAACTTAAAATGAGAAAGGGAAAATAAAGAAAAAAGGAAAACTCAATTCAAGTTTATTCACATAACACTCTTCACAAAATTGTTTCAAAGCAGCTTTACAGAAAATGATTGTTTCAATTTTTTTCAGTTAGGAAGTATTCTGTTATTAGGCAGTGAGTGCATCAAAGTAATGTCCTTATGGTACTAATATACAGCTATAATATAATACATACATGTTATGTGGTTAAAGTCATATGTTCAGTTAAGCAGATTCAACAAACATGTTAGGCAGCAATTACAACTTGTGCTTGTAATGATTACAATATAAGGATGATGTTTGACAGTTTTATACATTGATTTATAGTTGGCATCAATCTGAAGTCTTTGCAGAGTGACTTAACAAGCTAAGTAATAATAAAAGAGTATTGTCATATTTAGCCTTTTTACATACAGTGCCTTGTATTCATACCCCTTCATTTTTTTCACGTTTTATGTTGCAGCCTTATGTTAAACTGCTTTAAATGACTTTTTCCCCCACATCAATCTACACACCATACACCATAATGAGAAAGCACAAAACAGATCTGTGACAACTTTGCAAATTTATTAAAAATAAAACACTAAAATAAAGACATTGCATAAGTAACTCCGTACTTAGTTGAAGCATCTTTAAAGCCTCAAGTCTTTTTGGGTATGATGCAACAAGTTTTGCACATGTGCATTTGGCAAATATCTGCCATTCTTCTCCTCACCTCTTCACCTCTCAAGCTCTGTCAGCTTGAATGGGGGCTGGCAGACATTTTCAGGTTTCTCCAGAAAGTTTTGATTGGGTTCAAGCCCAGGCTGTGGCTGGGCCACTCAGAGACAGTAGGCTTGTTTGAGATGAGCGAAATCTGCGCAGAACCGATCACCGGTGATCACCGCGAGATGCATGCCGGTTATAAAAGTGTCCGAGTTATGTCCGACTTGCTCTGATGTCACGCTGACGTGTGCCAAAAAACTCTCGCGACGGCGAGGCGGCTGTGTCGGATTGTGCAGTCGAGCGCAGTTGCTCTTCTTCGACTGCGCTGATCAAAAGCATGATGGGAAACGACTGACTGACGACACAGCTTAATGATCATTGGTTCAGACAACCGTGATGCTGCGTTCTCTTCTAAAATGTTAAATTTTTTTTATCTGATTTCATGTGATTTATGTATTTAAATTATGCTTGAATATTCCCAAACACTATGACAGTGTGATCACTGTGTGAGATATGTGATAGTTGTCATATTTCTATAAAAATCTAAAATAGGCCTACATGTTTGTATTAAAGTAAAAATGGATGATAAATACGCCTTTCGTATGGAATTAAATA
>NW_015645543.1:403744-435965 GCF_001515625.1 Sinocyclocheilus rhinocerous
AAGGACATTCACAGAGTTGTCTATAAGCCACTCTTGCTGTGTGTTTAGGGTCATTGTCCTGTTGGAAGGTGAACCTTCTGCCCAGTCTGAAGTTCTGAATGCTCTGAACTAGGTTTTCATTAAGCATATCTCTATATTTTGCTGTGTTGAGCTTTCCTTCTACTCTGACGAGTCCCTGCCGCTGAAAAACAGCCCCACAGCATGAAACTGCTACCACCACACTTTACTGTTGGGATGCTAATGTGCAGGTGATGATCAGTGCCTGGTTTCCTCCATACATGATGCTTGGAATTGAGGTTCATCAGATCAGAGAATCTTGTTTCTCACAATCTGAGAATTCTTTAGGTGTCTCCAGTCTAATCAAGGCCCTTCTCCATCAGTTGCTCAGTTTGGCCAGGAGGCCAGTTCTAGGAAGAGTCCTGGTTGTTCCAAATTTCTTCCGTTATGGATAATGTTGGCTACATGCTTCTGTGAACCTTCAATGCAGCAGAATTTTTTTCTGAACTCTTCCCCAGATGTGTGGCTTGATGCCGTCCTGTTTCTGAGCTCTACAGGCAGTTCTTTTGACCTCAGGGCTTGGTTTTTGCTCTGATATGCATTATCAGCTGTTAGACCTTTTACAGCGCACACCTCCTATGACGTAACCGTCATGGACCAATGGTAGTACGAAGGTGTTTTGCAGCCGGAACAAACTTTTCCGGAAAGTTCGCTTTGGCAAGCCATTTCGAACTCCCAAAACGAACTTCGTTTTGGCCGGTTTTTGTTAAAAATGACGTCACATAAGTTCATTCTTCGATTTCGCTTGAAGTATATCAGGGCCTTTACAGCCTCAAGTCTTTTTGGGTATGATGCAACAAGCTTTGCTCATCAGCATTTGGCAATTATCTGCCATTCTTGTCCTCACCTTTTCACCTCTTAAGCTCTGTCAGGTTGGATGAGGACAGATGCCCATTTTCAGGTTTCTCCAAAAATGTTTGATTGAGTTCAAGCCCAAGCTGTGGCTGTGCGACTCAAGGACATTCACAGAGTTGTCTATAAGCCACTCGTGCTGTGTGCTTAGGGTCATTGTCCTGTTGGAAGGTGAACCTTCTGCCCAGTCTGAAGTTCTGAATGCTCTGAACTAGGTTTTCATTAAGCATATCTCTATATTTTGCTGTGTTGAGCTTTCCTTCTACTCTGACGAGTCCCTGCCGCTGAAAAACAGCCCCACAGCATGAAACTGCTACCACCACACTTTACTGTTGGGATGCTAATGTGCAGGTGATGATCAGTGCCTGGTTTCCTCCATACATGATGCTTGGAATTGAGGTTCATCAGATCAGAGAATCTTGTTTCTCACAATCTGAGAATTCTTTAGGTGTCTCCAGTCTAATCAAGGCCCTTCTCCATCAGTTGCTCAGTTTGGCCAGGAGGCCAGTTCTAGGAAGAGTCCTGGTTGTTCCAAATTTCTTCCGTTATGGATAATGTTGGCTACATGCTTCTGTGAACCTTCAATGTAGCAGAATTTTTTTCTGAACTCTTCCCCAGATGTGTGGCTTGATGCCGTCCTGTTTCTGAGCTCTACAGGCAGTTCTTTTGACCTCGGGGCTTGTTTTTGCTGTGATATGCATTTTCAGCTGTTAGACCTTTTATTGAGAGGTGTGTGCCTTTCCAAATCATACTCATTCAGTTGAATTTGTCACAGGTTAACTCCATTTGAAGTGTAATAACATCTACAAGTGATATGAATGCTCATGAGCTAAATTTCAAGTGTCCAAGAAATCATTTCAGTTTTTTTTTATTTCTAATAAATTTGTTACAAACCTGTTTTGTGCTTTGTCATAATGGTGTATGGAGTGTAGATTGATGTGGGGAAAAAAAGTAATTTAAAGCTGTTTAACAGAAGGCTGCAAAATAACATAATGTGAAAAAAATTAAGGGGTATGAATACTTTCGCAAGGCACTGTATACTATAAGCCACTCGTGCTGTGTGCTTAGGGTCATTGTCCTGTTGGAAGGTGAACCTTCTGCCCAGTCTGAAGTTCTGAATGCTCTGAACTAGGTTTTCATTAAGCATATCTCTATATTTTGCTGTGTTGAGCTTTCCTTCTACTCTGACGAGTCCCTGCCGCTGAAAAACAGCCCCACAGCATGAAACTGCTACCACCACACTTTACTGTTGGGATGCTAATGTGCAGGTGATGATCAGTGCCTGGTTTCCTCCATACATGATGCTTGGAATTGAGGTTCATCAGATCAGAGAATCTTGTTTCTCACAATCTGAGAATTCTTTAGGTGTCTCCAGTCTAATCAAGGCCCTTCTCCATCAGTTGCTCAGTTTGGCCAGGAGGCCAGTTCTAGGAAGAGTCCTGGTTGTTCCAAATTTCTTCCGTTATGGATAATGTTGGCTACATGCTTCTGTGAACCTTCAATGTAGCAGAATTTTTTTCTGAACTCTTCCCCAGATGTGTGGCTTGATGCCGTCCTGTTTCTGAGCTCTACAGGCAGTTCTTTTGACCTCGGGGCTTGTTTTTGCTGTGATATGCATTTTCAGCTGTTAGACCTTTTATTGAGAGGTGTGTGCCTTTCCAAATCATACTCATTCAGTTGAATTTGTCACAGGTTAACTCCATTTGAAGTGTAATAACATCTACAAGTGATATGAATGCTCCTGAGCTAAATTACAAGTGTCCAAGAAATCATTTCAGTTTTTTTTTATTTCTAATAAATTTGTTACAAACCTGTTTTGTGCTTTGTCATAATGGTGTATGGAGTGTAGATTGATGTGGGGAAAAAAAGTAATTTAAAGCTGTTTAACAGAAGGCTGCAAAATAACATAATGTGAAAAAAATGAAGGGGTATGAATACTTTCGCAAGGCACTGTATACGACATTTGATGTGTATAATTATATTTAATAATTGTAATGTTTTTCTTTCCATATTATTTATTACTCTAGTGAGTAATTTCCTTTTGTGTTGAATCATTCAGCACACATAAAGTCTAGTTCACACTTGCTGTGTTAAATCGGTGTGTTAACCCTCTTGGTCTTTGTTGAAGCAGTTGGGAAAAAAAGCAATTTAAGGTTTGCTGGCACATTGGTCAGTTCTTTAAATGCCCTGTTTTGTTCATGCTGCACTAGATTTTCTCCGCTGGGAAACAACATTTGATGTGTATAATTATATTTAATAATTGTAATGTTTTTCTTTCCATATTATTAATTACTCTAGTGAGTAATTTCCTTTTGTGTTGAATCATTCAGCACACATAAAGTCTAGTTCACACTTGCTGTGTTAAATCGGTGTGTTAACCCTCTTGGTCTTTGTTGAAGCAGTTGGGAAAAAAAGCAATTTAAGGTTTGCTGGCACATTGGTCAGTTCTTTAAATGCCCTGTTTTGTTCATGCTGCACTAGATTTTCTCCGCTGGGAAAAGAAAGACGATTAGCAATTGCATTTCTGCTTGTTAATTAAATATGACATTTCACTCAGCCCTAAGTAAATTTTTATGCGTTAGAAAACCTGAACCAGACAATGGAGCTCCAATTTGACTGAGGTTATGTAATTTACTCTAACGCAGTTTGATCTCTGCCACTTTAAGCCCTTAAGGAAATAAACAGTGGTAAATATAAAGCGTAATATGTGACAATCCAATATTGAAGCACCTCTCACATTAGCAATTCAGACCTGGAGCAGAGCTGCAGTGCTAGTGGAGAGTTTCTCCTGATAGCCGTGTGTGCTCCAAGCTAATGTCAGTGTGGGCAGAAACTGTGGTAATGATAATTAGATATTTGCCTGTTAGGCAGTAAAGATATCTGAAGCACGTTCCCATGAGAGTCACCTTGCTGCTTTCTGATAAAGTCGTTTGACACTGACTGCTGTTTTTAGCGACATCATGTGATATTAACCCGCAAGGCAGGTAAATAGTTTTTCACTTGCATGCCAATTTGGATGTATTATACCCTGCAAACTTTATGCTGTTAAAAGTTTTTAATTTAAATACTTATTAGAAATTAAAGAGCTGGCCTGGGTGTTTCATTACAATTTCATAATTGTGTTATGCAACATTTGTTTTGGGGCTGTGTAATGTACACTGTCGGTTTAAATCCCAAATATTGTTTGACCACTGTCTTCTTCACATTGACATCCAAACAAATGAGCCTTAATAAACATTATACATTACCTCATTATTTTTATAGAACTATAGTTAAATATTCCACTTTGATATGTAGGTCTTTTTCTGATCAATATGAAAGGTGGAAGTATGAAGAAATAGTTTTTTGAGGCATATCATGATAACACATTCAGTATTAGGCCAAGCGATAGGCGTCTTCTGGGAGAGTGACTTCTTTATGGTCCGGCCAATCAAATGCGCAAATAGAAACCCAGACCGTCAACGTCTCTTTGAAGGCTGGGTTAACTGGGAAATATATGAAGTATATCCACATTAAAGTTAATTTTGCAAGGTCACAGTCTTTGAAATGCATGTATATTTATTTTTATGCATCAATCTGGAGGATTTGACCTACAAACATTTCTTTTCATCTGTGAAAATGTTTCTGAAACACTTGCTACTGGCCCTTTAACCTCAGCCTTGATGTCAAATTTGTCATTCAGAACTGATTCAGTTCAACATCTAAGTGCCATAATTCTTTAAAGGGGTCATGTCATCCATATTTACCATAAGTCTACTTATGCTAATGAGTTTATTTGAGCAAGACACAGTCTAATTTTAGTTTTTCGTTGCCAGTTTCACCCTTTCTCTAAAGTAAACAGCCTTTTTTTTTTGCCATTTCCCTTTGAGAAATGTCCCCATTGCACGTGAAATTATTAACTGCATGCATTACTCACACAACCTTTTAGAGTTTATTGTGGTGTCATAGTTTTTGCCATCCTCATCCTTTAATAACTGTCTTTGTGAAAACTGTACAGTATTACATTGTGGCTGGTTCATAAAATCAGTGCTGAAATATGCCACACAAACTCTTTAAATCAAACTGAAACATCAGGGACCTTGTTAAAAATAAATGTAATCCATTTTTCATAAGCGTGGTCAGTCATGCTCTTGATGAATTCAGTATATCGCTGCAAAATTAACTCGGTTAACTTAGTTTTTGATGTTTAGTTTAGATAAATGCTCTTTTTAAAATATCTGAAGGTTACGTTATGTTTTCATAGGACATCAAGCTTTAATATGCATACAAGATCAAAGACATTTTGATTACTCATGATATGGCCGCTTTTGAGTCGTGCTGTGCCATGATGTGGAAATCAAACCACTGCAAACCTCTACACACTGTAAAATCTAATTAGTTGGGCTTACTTAAAAAAAGCATGCAAACCGATTGCCTTGAAAAAACTAAGTAAAGTGAAATAGGAATAGTATGTTGTACTGACAGATGCTTAGTTAGTATAGTTTACTTACACGAGAGTTCTAGTAACTAAAAAAGAACTGTAGGGGGTACTTGATCCTTTCATTTACCCAAATTAAACCATCTCAGGATATTTATGAAAAAAGAAATTTGATAAAGCTCAGTAATAAACACACACTAAAAATACACTAATTCTTTAATACAAGACAGGTCACGTTTTAAAAGCAACCTATTTATGACTTTTCTTCCTTTGAAACCAAACAACTCTTGTCTTCATAATGCATTACTGCATTAACAGAAAGTACACTGTGGTGTGCTTGTATTATAAAGTTGCTTAAATCCTCCCCTGTCATACCACATTTCTGTCTTAAGTGCATTCATGTATATACATTTATGTGATTATCTGCACTTTCCTGCATATAAATTTATTATAAACTGAATTATGTGACCTGATGAATATGTACAACTCCAGCTACCCCTAATGAGGATGTAGCCCTGCTTATTGGCAAGCACCCTGTTGCTTTATACTAAAAATTCAGCATGATAGAATTGTGGCAAATAGTGGGTTAAAGGGTTAGTTCACCCAAAAATGAAATTTAGCCCATTAATTACTCACCCTCAAGGCATCCTAGGTGTATATGACTTTCTTCTTTCAGACGAAACCAGTTGAAGTTATATTAAAAATTGTCTTTGAGCTTCCAAGCTGTTTAATGGCAGTCAGCAGGTGTTGCAGTTTATATCAGTCCAAAAGAAGTGCAATAAAGCGCATCCATCCATAATAAAAAGTGCCTCACATGGCTCCGGGGGGTGAACAAAGGCGTCCTGTAGCGAATCAATGCGTTTTTGTAAGAAAAATAACCATATTTATATAATAATCGCTTTAATCTAGCTTGCGCTCACTGTTGTAAATGGAAGCAGTTCCGGGCTGATGACGTCGACATTGCGCATGCGCCACTCAGAAGTGACGAACGCGGAAGCACAGGGGAGAGATCAAAACAAAAGTAAAGTGATTAACAAGTTTTGAATATGGATATTTTTCTTACAAAAACGCAATGATTCGCTACAGGAGGCCTTTGTTCACCCCTCGGAGCCGTGTGAGGCACTTTTTATTATGGATGGATGCGCTTTTTTCACTTCTTTTGGACTGATGAATTGCAACACCCGCTGACTGCCATTAAACAACTTGGAAGATCAAAGACAATTTTTAATATAACTCTGACTGAATTCGTCTGAAAGAAGAAAGTCATATACACCTAGGATGCCTTGAGGGTGAGTAAATAATGGGCTAAATTTCATTTTTGAGTGAACTATCCCTTTAAATGAGTGATGCTTGTATATATGTGTAGGTTGAAGGTGCAGCATATGTCGGCTCCTTCATGTGGAAGTCCCGTAGCCTTGGCCTGTGGAATCGTCCACGTGGGGAAAACTTGCTGGATAGTGGCGCTCCATTCTACGATACCTACCGTACGTCTGATGGAAAGTACATGGCAGTGGGGGCGATTGAGCCTCAGTTCTATCAACAGCTTATTCAAGGTCAGTGTATTATATTTCTTCTTAATATGGTCCTGTAGTGTCATCTTCTGAATATAATGGATGTTCTCATGGTGTGAATTGCTATGAATGCTTGCTGTCTCATTCAGAATTGTTGTATTTTGTTAATGGAAAAATCTGAAGTATTTACAGGCAGCTACACAAACACCTGAAATTCCACTCTTTTTTTTCATCTGTAAAGAAATTATCAGTCACCATAGATGTTTTTAAAAATCCCTTATCTTAATCTTTGATAATCTTAATTTAAGACAATATGGTTACTCTTTATTTGAAATATGGTTACTAAAGTTGATCTTGATGTGGAAAATACATCTTAAAAAACATGCAGTTTTTTGATAGGAAAAATTATGTGCAAATATTAAAATTAAATCTAAAAATTATATTTCTTCTTAGTTTAGCATTTTGTTTTTTTTTAACATATTCATTTTATTTCTCATTCTTTTTTAATTATATTCTCTATATGAACAAATATTTTTGTTCATTTCATTTTCTTATTGTTTCTTATATATAATAAGTGTGTGTGTGTGTGTGTGTATTCTCATTTTTGCATTTTAAGATCTTATTTAAATTTTTTTCTATTCACGTCTTTTCTTTTTATTTTCTTGTTCTTTTTAATTATATTTATTCTCCTATTTTTGCACTTTATGGTGTTAATACTTATATTGCTATTCTCATATTTTTGCATTGTTTGCATATGTTCTTATTATTTTTATCTCTCTTCTCTTTTTTGCATTTTTTGTTTTCTTTATCTATTAAATATTTATTCTTTTATTTGTGTGTTTTATTTTCTTAGTTTATATATTTATATAATTATACAATGTTATTTTCTTATTCCTTTATTTCTCTGAACACAGTACACAATGCACATCTATACATCTAGCTGCTTTTAATTCACCTGAAATAAACCTGAATGACATTTGAGTACAATTAACCACAAGATTCTCAGGGTCACATTGTTCTGTCTACATGGTTGTCAATTTTGCGCAGGCATGCAAAGATTAGGGAGAAGCCACAGGATGCTTTATTAGTATGTGCATAGGGATTCATCCTACGTCCTGATGACCCAAGTGCTTAATCTAGCTTTGAAACCATAATAACTCTATTGCTATTCAAGTTTGACCCTCAATAGAAGAATGTCTCCTTATAAGTCACCTGCTGTGGCCAGTGTAATGCACTAATGGCTTCTGGATTCATAGTCCTTCATGATCTCTTTGATCTTTGTCCTCTAAACTCCTTAATTTATTTTTTTCCTCTTTTTTTTTATCTCCCTCATCTAATTCTCTCTCACCACAGGTTTGGGCTTATACGATGCTGACCTGCCCGCACAAATGAGTGAATCGGATTGGCCGCAGCTCAGGCAAACATTCACCCGGGTGTTTGCCAGCAAGACGCAGGAGGAGTGGAGTCAAGTCTTTGATGGGACAGATGCCTGTGTCACCCCTGTGCTGTCTTTGGATGAGGTACTCTCTCACCCCCACAACCAGGCACGGGGGTCATTCTTCAAGGACTCTCAGGGGGAAATTAGCCCTCGACCTGCACCCATTCTGTCCCACTCCCCTGCGGAGCCCTGTCACTCCCGGGACCCCTTCATCGGAGAGCACACTCGCTCTGTGCTGAAGGAGTACGGGTTTGAGCAAGCGCAAATAGAACAGCTCTTATCTGCCGGTATTGTAGAGTGTAACGAAGCTAAAGCGCGTCTGTAAATCAGAGACTCTGACTGGAGAATCATTAAACTTTGTGGCCAATGATGCAGCGCGGGAATCTGAGCACTTGAACTCCTCTGTCTTGTTAAGTGAGTGTGAGGGGGCATTTCAGAACAAAATGACTCTCCCTTGTGAATCACTGGGTGCTGCAGTGGAAGTGGACTAAATGATCCTATGCTTTTATGTTAAGATGTCCAAAAAATTCAACTCTCATTTGTAATTTCTGTAGGGAAAGTCAAGTGGGATTTAATTAAAGCCTATTGCAAATATTCTGTATTAATCTTAACATCCTTATTTTTGTCAGCAACATCATCAGTCTTTCAAAAAAGATATTCAACATTTGCTTATTTTTTAAGACCGTTTTGAATTAATAATAGTATCGTTGAGGGCATTTTATTTGTAGTTGATTAAAGTGTACCACTTCTGGTTGTGAATTGAAATACTTGACTAATAAGCGCCTTCAGCAAGAATAGCTGAGTGTGAGTCATAGACTAATTAACTGAGTGAAATATTTGCCTTTGCCTAGTTATTAGGGAGCGCTGATGACCCAAGATAATGGTATTAGGATAAAACCAATTAATGATTCAGCTTAAGATGAAGTTTTCTGTCATAATATCACTAGTTGTATAAAAGTGTAACACTTGGTGAACACCGTAGTGGTCTTTATTATGATACAGGTGGTCGTTTTTGTGTGGCCTGTATTTATTATAAGTAATGGGGACAGTAAGGTTGTCGCTTAAAGCCAATTCACACTATACCAACAGACGCAGACAAACGGCAACAGACACATTTGTCGGGATTTGTTGGATCAGTGTTTTACCCCATCTGCATCACTTGGCATTGGCCGGCACTTATTTTTGCTGACTGAACATAATGAACTGCAATTTTTCGGTCTTGGAATGTCTGAGAAGTGTTGTAATGTAATCTGGTGACCATCAGCATTGGCCCTGCGTCTGTTAGTGCGGTGTAAATTGGCCTTTATGCTCATCAGAGATGTAATAAAAACTGTAATATTGTGAAATATCAGTGTAATTTAAATGAACTGTAATCTGTTTTAAAGGGGTCATGAACTGAGAAACCAAAATTCCCTTGATCTCTTGACATATAAGAGGTCATTGTACTATAAAAACATCCTGTAAGTGTCAGAACTCAAAACTTTCTTGTTAGTCTAAAAACAGCTTATATTGAAGCCAGTCTGCCAAAACGACAGCTTGTGGAATGTACCACTCTATGATGTAATAGTGTGGATAAGCACCACCTCCGCAGAAGAAGATAGACATTGCCGCCTGTTTAGCCCCGCCCACTGATTCACGCATGTAGTGTTTACGAGAGAGGCGAACGCAGGTCTACACAGAAACCAAACGACAAGGATGCTCTGAAGACAACAAGACGCTGTGAAGTGCCAAGTTTGCTTCGTCTTCCTTCTGATCCCAACGTTAAGAAAGAATGAATAAATGTTATTTTTAATGAAGTGCTAGACCGTGACAGTAAGAATTCGGTCCTTTGTTCACTTCATTTTACCACGGATTCATTTACAAACAAGGCACAATTCGATGCGGGTTTTTTCAGAAAGATTGAAACTAAAAGACGATGCTGTGCTGACTATATTGGATCGGACAGTAATGTCGTGTGTGAGTAACTGTTTTTATTACGTGGCCACTATTGCTTTGTTTGTAGAAAAAAAAAGAACATTTGATATGTTCTGAATATTTAAGCATTTTCAACCTAAATCACAGCAGTGTCCATCTGTGAAGGATGTAGGCTGTCAAACATACACAACTATTTGCCAGTCATAGCAGTGGGCATTTAATTCAGAGTCTACAATCTGCCAAGCCTATTCAAACAGAGCGTTCTGATGAGGGGGGTCAAAACAGGACAGAAAATAGCCTATTCTAAATTGTTTTTTAATGTAAAAATCTTGATAACATTATAAGTGGACCTCAGAGAACAATACAAAATAAATAAACAGTTCATGACCCCTTTAACATGTTATGAAGTGCAATTTATTTCTGTGATGGCAAAGATGAATTTTCAGCAGCCATTACTCCAGTTTTAAGTGTCACATGATCCCTCAGAAATCATTTTAATATACTGATATGCAGCTCAATAAACATTTGTTATTATAATTAATGTTGCAGACAGTTGTGCTGCTTAATATTTTTTGTTGAAACCGTGTGAAAAAGAATGGAATAATGTTCAAAAGAACAGAATTTATTTGACAGAAATGTTTTGTAACAATATAAATGTCTCTACTGTCACTTTTGATCAATTTAATGCATCTTTTCTCAATAAAAGCATTAATTTCTTAATAAAAGAATTACCAACCCCAAACTTTTAAACAGTAGTGTATTTTCAAATTAAGAAAAGAGACTGTACAGATCAAGACACATTTTCTGATCCTTGAAGATTGAGATAAAAATAATGAAATTGTAAAGCAGTTTTTAAAACTTCAGAGTTTAAAAAATGTTAGACTTTAAAGACTGTATCTGGCTTCAAACAATACTTCTTTTGATAACATTCTGAATCATCTTTTCTCAATTCAAATACTACTAGTAAACCCAAAGAATGAGTTGCATAAAAATATTTCATAACTACTCTAGCCTGAAATCGATTCTCATTCACGTAGAAGATATGTGTGGAATGTGGCATTTTAATCTATGTGGCAACATCTGACCAGTTCCCTGTGATCCACAGCTCAACCTCTATAGATTAAGTCTGAGGGAGAGAGTGGATGATGATCTGTGAGAAGCTCACATGATTTTTGAAGAGACTCTGTGAAAGTCTCATGACAGATTTGAGTAAACCAAAGCAGCAGGAGATAGCCGTGTGAATGGAGAGGCAGTATTGCGTGGGGTTGTGTGCTTTAACTCTGCTATAAATGCATTTCCTTCTTTTTTTTTTCCAACCCCCTTGAAGCCGTCTGCCGAGGAGTCACATGGTATACGTCACTTGTTTTACCCTAATGGGCCATCCTGCCATGCAAGACCACAAAAGGATACTTGTTAGGTCTACATTAACATTTTTCTAACATTTCCATTTCCACAAACACTCTACTGTTCTCTTTATCTGATAGATATTTGCTATTACGTTAACTACGAATTGTTAGTTCTGAACTTCTAACCTGTTGTAACCCAGCAGGAGCAAGAGAAGAACATCCACAGCTCATAATCTTCGTCACGTGCTTACAACTGACTCCACCAGCGGCCTTTGGCAACAAAAGCAAGAAAAAAAGTGAGGCTTACTTCCTTGATCTCAACCAGACGACCACCTCCTTTTCGTCTCAGCTCAGCTGACATTGTAAATACTAGTTTGGAGCTTTATCGCTCAACTATGCAGTAGGAATTAAGAGTTTCAAGACCGACAACTATGACTCTTCTAACCGAGGACCAGCCTTGCAGGTTCTCTGCACCGGACAGCCCACTCGCATCCATGGAGCACTACCCGGTGGACTCGGGGCCGAAAGAGGACTATTTGGACTGCATGGAACCAGCTGTGTTTGGAGCGGTGGAGCCTCCGAAGCACTCCAGAGGAAGGCTTATCATGCACGGCATGGTCATGTTTGGAAGGGAATTCTGCTATGCTGTTGAGGCAGCGTTTGTCACACCGGTGTTGCTGAGCGTTGGACTCCCCAAACACCTGTACAGCCTGGTGTGGCTCATCAGCCCTGTTTTGGGTTTTGTCCTACAGCCTGTCATCGGCTCGGCAAGCGACTACTGTAGGTCCCCATGGGGCCGAAGGCGACCGTACATACTCTTGCTCGGGATTATGATGTTAGTTGGCCTGACTTTATTTTTAAATGGAGATGCGGTCACATCAGGTAGGTGCAGCCTAAGTAAATGATGGATCTGTCAAGATTATGAAACCAGGAGCTACTTGTGCCTAGGCTGGTAGTTAAAGAATCTACCGTTGGCAATGCAATTTTTAAAACAGTTAGCAAATTTTATTTGCTCTCGCTTGACCATTAAAAATATTGTTAGGATGAAGAAAATAATGACCCAGGAAGGAATGCTAAGCAGATATAGGAACTTCAAATAACCACAAAAGTACTGCATTTTTCACATTGTATCAAATAGCTTTTTTTAATGACCAAAGGAGATGTGAGTCAAAAATAGTTGTGTGGAATATAACACAGCTGGACATTGCATGTTTTTTTTTTCTCACAGCATTATGGGAATCTTTACCTATTCCTACCATATTTCCTATTAAATACTACAAATCTAGAATTGTAATCATTTGCAATAAAGAGTACTTGTTAATTTACCAAGCACACACATTTAAAATACTGAAGAAAACTCCTGTTTTCATTACTACAATTAGGTGTTCTTTGGCAAAAATGTAAACATTCACACTTTTATTTATTTAGTTAGTTATTAGTTTATGCATTTATTTATTTATTTATTTATTTATGTATGTATTTCTATATGCATTACAAAAGACTACAAAAGAATGTATACATAACTGGAAGAAAAACCTAATCTTCATGTTTTATGCGTTTTTGCACTTTTTTTGTCTTCTGAGCAATGGACCTTAAGTTTTGACATTTCTAAAAAGTTATATTCAATAGTATTTATTAGCATTTAATACATAATGTGCTTTTGATTAAACAAAGCATGATGTTGTTTCTCTCCTCCAGCTATACTACAGGACAGAAATGTTAAAAGGACATGGGCGATCGTAGTGGTCATGTTTGGAGTGGTGTTGTTTGACTTTGCGGCGGACTTCATTGACGGACCCATTAAAGCCTATTTGTTTGACGTGTGTTCTCATCGGGATAAGGAGAGAGGGCTTCATTATCATGCCTTACTCACAGGTAAGAAGCAACAGTGAGTGATGTTGCTTGGCTTTGCTTCATATGATGGAAATATGCCTTTATTAATGTTTCTAAGTGCACTGAATTAATGTGCAATTTCTTTGCAAAACAAGCTGAATGTAGCAAAGAAATAATAGCTTTTAAAACATGAGAAATTCCTTCAAAGCTATATAGTTACCTTGGCAATGCCATAATTGACACCGCTCTGTACCTTACCCTTCTGTTGCTGTGGAGATGTTGTGCATTATGACATAAAGCCAGATTGATGTGCCTATAGCACTATTAACCATTTTTGTGCTGGTACTGTGAAGGACTTCAGCGATTATTTCATTTATGTCTTTCCTTGGTGTCATGAGTCCGTTCGCAGTAGATTGTTGCAATATAATTCACAAAATGGATTGCTTTTTGCACTCTTTAAATCTAAGCGTCATCGAAAACTATACATTTTCAAGTGTGTGGATACATTTCTGGGTACTTTTATGGCCGCTGCGTTTCTCATGCATATTTTTGCTTTTTGTGCATTATGACATAAAGCCAGATTGATGTGCCTATAGCACTATTAACCATTTTTGTGCTGGTACTGTGAAGGACTTCAGCGATTATTTCATTTATGTCTTTCCTTGGTGTCATGAGTCCGTTCGCAGTAGATTGTTGCAATATAATTCACAAAATGGATTGCTTTTTGCACTCTTTAAATCTAAGCGTCATCGAAAACTATACATTTTCAAGTGTGTGGATACATTTCTGGGTACTTTTATGGCCGCTGCGTTTCTCATGCATATTTTTGCTTTTGCCATTTTGATCCTGTCAGTTCTTTAGGAAACCCCATTATTTTCTTGATGTGCCGTTTTTAAGATGCACATGCTTCTCTGCAATTGCCGCTACAGGAACTGGTACATTACAGATCGCTCTGCAATGTGAAGCTGACTGACAGCATTTGTTTTAAACTGTTTTTTGTAGAAGCATTTTTGAAAGCTTCCAAGTGTATTATTTCGACTGAATTCCAAGTACTTTTGTGAAATTGGTTGGCACTATGGCAATGGCCTGTGTCCTCACCCATTTATAGTAAAACGTGGTGATTTTGTGTCGGTCTGCTCATGGTGCTCAGGCACGGAAGGGGTCTGTGTGCACTCAAGGTATCCTAATCCAAACAGGCTCAGTCATGTGCTGAGATCATGGGTTGGAGCTGAGAGTTTCAGAGCCACATGACTGGATCACTACTGTGGCTCAGGGGTGGGTGGGTGTTTGTGTGTAATTGTGCGTAACCTTCCATACAGAGTTTTTTGTTGTTGTTGTTTTTGGTCTACTTTTACTGACAAAATATGCCCTGCAATGTAACATATTAACAATAGCAAATGTCCACCATATTATTAATCTCTTGAATGTTCTTTAACTGAAGCATTTAATTTGTTTTTCTCTGTATTTTGTCAAAACTGTATTATTACCACACATTATATCACTCACTTGCTCACCCCTAAAACCACCTGCCCTCAGACTACAACTCGATACTTCTTAAGTCCAAAGTATATATTATAATGTCTATTTAGATTTTTATTGTATAGTAGTGTATATATCGATTATACTGTTATATAAAAACAAATATTTTAATTACTCTAAATGCTTTTGGAGGTTTTATTCATCAAAGAATCAAACATATTAAACAATGCAATAATTTTTAGCATTGATAATAATATATGAAATGTTTCTTGAGCAGCAAATCAGCATATTAGAATGATTTCTGAAGGATCATGTGACACTGAAGACCAGAGTAATGATGTTGAAAATGCAACTTTGCCATCACAGGAATAAATGCCATTTTAAAATATATTAAAATTGAACTTTAAATTGTAATAATATTTCACATTATGTTACTGTTTTTACTTTACACTTATTTATATAAATGCAGCATTTGTCAGCATAACAGACCCCATGCAAACTTCTGAACGGTATTGTATCTTTTAAAAAGAAAATTACTGCTATGACCTTACAATTAGAAGAGGTAAATGTTAAAAATATATCTCTTTTAAATGGTTCACAGTTGTGTAATATCTCACGATGCTTTTTGCCAGCATTGCCATATATGATAACATTACTTAAATAAGGTAATTACAATGTCTTTATTGTGAGGGTTTTCCTTTTATGTTTCACATGCTAAGACCTAAACAACATCTTGTAGGCTGAAGTGAAGTTTAAGTAAAAAAACTAAAAAAAAACTAAAAAATGGCACAGCCATGTTATGACAAACCCTGTCACACCATACTGTAAGTGCTGTTAGCAGTTCCACCAGAAAAACACAATGGCTCCTGTATTTAACACGTGTGATGTCTGAAAGATTTCCTGCTGATTCAATAGATGAAGAATGAATATCAGTGCTGAAAATCATTCTGTGGTCTCAAGTCAGTTGCTGAAGTGACATATTTAATCTAACATATTTAATGTGACAGAACACATTGTTTTTATATATAATGGCAGGAAAGATTTTTCAACAATTTGTAAAATTACTACAGAAACCTTTAACTTCATTCAAAATAATTTTTTGGTAAATAAACTTCCATAGCTTGTTTTGCCTCATGCACATTATTATATTATAAAGGTCACTGTTGTAATTGGTGTAGCAAGAGCTAATACATTTGAATTCCTTCCTAAAACAAGAACAACTCTTATTAAAGGTGACATATCATGAAAATCTGACTTTTCCAGGTTTTAAGCGCTATAATCAAAACATGATAATCAGAACCAAAACAGTTTTTTTTAGCAGATAACAGCTGTAATGGTGCAGCTCTATTCTGGAAAAGAGGCGGGGAGCAGCAGCTCATTTGCATTTAAAGACACAGGCCCGAAAAACAGCTTGTTTCTGCTTCCACTCAAAATAGGCATTTTCAAAATTATATAATAAATGAGTATTTTGAGCTGAAACTTCACAGACACATTCTGGGGACACCAGAGACTTATATTACATATTGTAAAAAGGGGCATAATATGTCACCTTTAAAGTACTTTTAGTGCTTCGTCTTACATTCGGAGAAGCATTTTGGTTTTTACAAACAGAGCACATCCCACCGAAACATTCAATTGCGTTTGATTTTCCGAGTGTGATTTTTCAAAGCAATCTGCTGTGCTTCCTTGCAGGTCTAGGTGGAGCCTGTGGATACCTGATTGGAGCCATGGACTGGGGTCACTCTGCACTTGGTGTCGTACTGGGTTCAGAATACCAAGTTATCTATTTTTTCTCGTCATTGACCTGGGGCATTTTTCTTACCATGCACCTTTTCAGCATCCCAGAGAAACCACTGATGAAAGATCACAGTTCAGACTCTTGTACAGCCGCCTCGCTGCTCCTGGAAGACCCACATCATAACGGCTACGGCGCGGTACACAAAGAATCACCACCTCTGCCTGAAATGAGGCAGCGCTCGTTTTCTGCCCTGAGTGAAGCCAATACAGTCACGCCCAGTGCCAAGCAGCCTAACAGCGAGGTTGGTCATTTGTGTTACTTTGAATCCCTTTCATGTGGCTTTTATTCTTGGCTTAAGTCTACATCCAATTTCCCCTCACATTTTAATGACCTGTTTCAGACCTTGGAGCATCAGCCTTTGTGAGCTGTAATTAGGCTGCCACTGGATACTCATGCCTTTCACAGAAACAATTCCTCGTTTGGTCGATAATGAAAATCAGCACATGCTTTTTTCGGTTGTTAGAAATGCAACAAATGATGGCATATTAACAGGTCTTTGTGGTGAAGTGGTGACGTTATAATTACTTATTATGGCTATTGTGTGTAACTTAATTAAGTGTGAAAAATGTACACGGCTCTCAAAGTTCACACTATATTTTATTAGGGCATTAAGTAATAAATCAGGCCCAGGTTTACCATTAAAAATAGTAACATAATATAGCAGCATATAATGAGACAATATACAGTATGTGTCTCATTATATGGTAGAGTCTAAAATTCTGAGACCACTATAAAAATGCTGCTGTTTTGTATTTGTATTAGTAAAAAATATACTAATAAATATATATACTTTTTTAGCAGAATAACTTAAACAAAAATTTGAATAATAGTAATAGTCATTTGAACATTTATTATTTATCATCAATTGATAAAATGAATAAATATTATAAATGTATTATTAATAAACTGAATTGGGTAATGACCTAAAATAGTACAGAATTTTGAATATTTTTTGTTTATATTGTCTTTTTTCAACTTTATTTACAAATATATTGTAAACCACATATTTTAGAGTAGCGATATACCCCAGAGTATATCTTGGATCACCATTTTTCACTTTTTCAGATAATCTTTTAAATGCTTCTTTTGAATCATAAAAATGAGGCATGCTCTTTGTGAAACCTCCGCTGTGGTCCTTAACCCAGACTGCAGTTTTTCATGCCAGTGTAATGCTAAAGTCACACCAAGTAATGCTTTAATGCAGCTCATTTTTAATAAGCCTTAATAAGAATATTTCAGTATTAATTGGAATTACACAGTCACACAAAAATGAATTAACCCAGGTGAGCTGATATTATGGTTACTAATACTGTATATCTGTATATAATCAGAATATAGGTTCAAAAAATAGTAGTTTTATATGCATAACAGCAAAGTAACTTTGAACAAACTTTGATCAAACTTTACTTTTTATTTAATGTTCAAATTGAATTGTTAATGCCACTGAGGTAAAAGGAACTGGAAATCTCACTAATCCTGTCAGTCTAAACCCCAACGGAGTCTCGCAATCATTAACCTGCGACAAACCTCACATAATCTGCCATCTGTCCCTGAGAAAGAGTTCTATTCCACCAAACTCTGCTTTTGGACAAAATGTTCAGAACATTTAGTTCTTGTTAATACAGTGATGGGAGGCTTGTTTCACAGGCTGACGGATAGAACACTGGCTTAAAGGGTTAGTTCACCCAAAAATGAAAATTAGCCTGTGTTTTACTCACCCTCAAAGCATTCTAGGTGTATGTGACTTTCTTCTTTCAGACGAATCCAATCGGAGTTATAATAAAAATGGTCCTGGCCACTCCAAGCCTTACAATGGGGGTTAGCGGGTGTTGGTTGTCAACAGTTCAGAAGACGTGAAATAAAATGCGTGTATCCGTAATAAAACGTCCCTCACACGGCTCCGGGGGGTGAATAAAGGCCTCCTGTAGCGAATCCATGCATTTTTGTAAGATAAATATCCATATTTCAAACGTAATAAACACTTTTTTTTCTCACTTCCGCTGACTGTCATACGCGGAAGCCGTTCCGGCGGATGACGAAGGACGTCGATGTTGCGTGATAAGTGACGAACGCGGAGACAAAACAAAACAAAACGCCGTTCACGAATTAGAAGTACAAAACGAGGATTTGTAAATAAAAATGTCGGAGGATTTCGATATAAGCCAAGAGGAGACTGGTTTTCCTTTGCTAAAATAAGGAAACTTTGCTTCTTTTGCTCCTGCATTTCTCAGAGGCGCGCGCACCACGCCTACGTCTTACGTCATCCGCCTGAACATCTTCCGCGTACCACAGTCAGCAGAAGTGAGAAAAAAGTGTTTATTACGTTTGAAATGTTTGTTGACAACCAACACCCGCTTACCCCCATTGTAAGGCTTGGAGTGGCCAGGACAATTTTTAATACAACTCCGATTGGATTCGTCTGAAAGAAGAAAGTCACATACACCTAGGAAGCTTTGAGGGTGAGTAAAACACAGGCTAATTTTCATTTTTGGGTGAACTAACCCTTTAAGCCCCGTTCAGACTACAAGATTTTAGCCCGATTTTGCTACGATCTCCTTGACGTAGGGTGTCGTGGGGATTCGTAAATGACAATGGGCGTCGGGACGCACGATTCAATAGTTTTATCTCGTGTAGTGTGTCATAGTGCACGACACCTCTGCGATGCTTCACGACGTCAACACAGAAAGACTAGCATGTTTAATTTTTTTTCCCATCGTACACGACAAGTTCCATCACATCTATGACACTGGCCAATAGGAGCACAGAAGCGCCTCTGTACAACCTTTCAAACAAGCCGAAACGAAAGAGAGACAATGGTAACGTATCGGTCTTGCTAGGTGTAATTTTACAATGGAGGAAATGTTCATGGAGCTACGGCAACAATACTCCTGCATTTATGATGAGGGACTGCCACGACGCAGTGAAATAAGTTAAAATAAAAACTATTTGACCTCAGTTCTCTTTGACAGTCCATACCATCCTCTTCATGCCATCCAGATTTGTGTACATGTTTTCTTTCTTTTTTGGGCTTTTCTAAAGACAAGACAGGGCAAAACACGCTGTTTGCTAGCCATTGTTTGTTTACGCTCATAGCACCTTCTGTCTTGTCTCTGGCCAATAGGAGCACAGAAGCGCCTCTGTACAACCTTTCAAACAAGCCGAAACGAAAGAGAGACAATGGTAACGTATCGGTCTTGCTAGGTGTAATTTTACAATGGAGGAAATGTTCATGGAGCTACGGCAACAATACTCCTGCATTTATGATGAGGGACTGCCACGACGCAGTGAAATAAGTTAAAATAAAAACTATTTGACCTCAGTTCTCTTTGACAGTCCATACCATCCTCTTCATGCCATCCAGATTTGTGTACATGTTTTCTTTCTTTTTTGGGCTTTTCTAAAGACAAGACAGGGCAAAACATGCTGTTTGCTAGCCATTGTTTGTTTATGCTCATAGCACCTTCTGTCTTGTCTCGCGCTATCGATGACAGAATGCACGTCGTTAATGACGGCATGGGATGAATGCTCAGGTAGCATGTTTTTTGTTCACGACACGACAAGATTTTATGAGTCAAAATCGCATAATCTGACACAGTGACCGTCGTAATCGACAAAAAAATTGTGTAGTCTGAACGGGGCTTTAATTAGACTGATAAAGGTCTCAAATGAAACAGAGAGTAGTGTAAATACCTGAGGGTTCCATCAGTGATTCAGTTTTAGCAACAGAAGAAAGTAGATTTATCTACAGAGAGATCCTCATCATAGAAATATTGCAGTAATGATAACAACCCTTTTTGGTTGTAGAAACATTTATTATGTTCTTAATGATTTACATCAATAACTTTGCCTTAAACAACATCCATATTAAGGTTTCCTCAGCACATATTGTCAAATAGTTAGACTAACCTTCAAAGTGCATCAGTTTATTTCTGTTTTAAAGTGCGTTCTCTTATCCCAGTATAATGTGCAGAGACAACTATAAGATCTTCATACTGCATGAAGTTGACAGGTTTGTGAAAACCTGATGATTCATCTCATCTGATCTCTATGTTTTATATATATCATAGCTCACTGAATAAAGCTTGGTTTGTTAAATGCACCATCTACTTTTACTGTATTCTTAAATATTCTTTGGTAATGGCTTTAAGGTTTTGAACCTTTCAGTAGATATTATTAGCCTGTGTGCATAACTGTGTTTCAGGTACAGAAGAGAATGACCCTGAAATCTCTACTGTCAGCTATGATTAGCATGCCCAGCCATTACCGCTGTCTGTGTGTGAGTCATCTGTTAGGCTGGACGGCCTTCCTGTGCAACATGCTCTTCTTCACTGACTTCATGGGGCAGGTGGGTGAAGGAGGAAGTTGAAGGAATTAGATTTTTCCAGTTGTGCTGCGTTTGCACATCCCTATCTTTAAAGAGAGGGCTCAAAACAGCCATTAAATACACATGCTGACACTTCTAATGTTAGCGCACCACACTCTAGTCCCTTCAATTGAAATCCCTGACCTACCGACTGACTGTAAAACTGCTAGGCAACCATTTGATATATTCTTGGATGTAAAATCATGTTGGTTTAGTAATCGCTGATAATCTTAGAGTCTTTGTTTTCAAATATTTTAAAGAGTACTGTTCAAAAGTTTGGGGCCGGTAAGATTTTGTAATGTTTTTTTTAAAAAAGCAGTCTCTTATGCTCACCAATGATGCATATGTGATCAAAAACACAGTAATATTGTGAAATATCATTTCAATTTAAAAGAACTGTTTTCTATTGGGATATATTTCAAAATGTAATTTGCAAAACTGAATTTTCAGCAGGCACAATTCCAGTCTTCTGTGTCACATAATTGACCTTCAGATCACTTTCAGAAATCATTCTAATATGCTGATTTGGTGCATAAGAACCATTTCTTATCGTTATCAATGTTCTGATAAATAATTATCATTTGTGATGCTTAATATTTTTGTGAAAACCGTGGTAATTCAGGTTTTTGATGTATTGACTGTCACTTTTTTTCAATTTACTGTCCTTGTGAAATAAATCTATAAAAAACAAAAAGGTTATGTAGCCAAACTTTTGAACAGTAGTGTAACAAAAACTATTGATGCTGCTAACTTAATCACATTTTTGTAACCATTCAGATTGTGAAAGATCCAGACTGCCAAAAGTATAGCTTAACAAAAGAAAGAAAGAAAAAACCAACACATTTTCTTGTTGTCATATCTCTAATAACTCATTCATCTTTATTCATTTACCAAGCCATTAGATTTCAATTTAGTACTCCTGAAAGAGTAGCATTATGAACCTGAAGAAAAGATCAATAGATTCTTTGAGTTGTGGTTAAAAGATTCTTTATCAGTTTCTTTATCTTATTTTCCCTCACACAGCTAGTTTGGTCAGTGCTGAATTGAGATAAAGTCTCCATCTTTGAAAGCTGAGGGTCATTAAAGGAACTGTATAAACCTTATGACCTGAGGTTTTGAATGAAAAGTACTACTTGAGCATGCATGTTAACCTTATCGAAGGCTAATTTGAGGTAAGACTTATAAAACTCTCAGTAGCCTTAAAACCAACCCACAAGATCACAGCAGAGCAGAAGATGATGTCCCTTTGAATTTCCACGTGGTGTCTGAATGGAGAAAGCCTTGTGATGTTCTTGTACTTCACTTGAGTAGCATAATGGAAGCAGAGACACGTGTGGAGAGGATCTCTGGCTCTGTACTTATAGTGTTTTTACCCCATTTGACCAATGGATCACCTTGTCACATGCTTTATCTTACAGTATGTAACATCCCTGGGATGTGTGTATTCATCTCTAGATTGTATATAAGGGGAACCCCTATGCTGAACACAATTCCACCTCATATGCGACATATGAGAGAGGGGTTGAAGTGGGCTGCTGGGGCCTGTGCATCAACGCCGTCTCCTCTGCGCTCTATTCATGTGAGTAATATTGAACCATGACTCAACTGTTCATTCGTCCTGACTTTATTAAACCTGTACTTTCTTAATGCATCCAGACAAAAGAAAACTGTTCAATTATAGTTTGATAATACATGGCCCTACCAATTCAGTTCGGGTTTGAAATTGGATAATACACTTTTTCAGAGTTATTAGTCTGTTTTGATGAGAGAATCACAGTCCTATTCAACATCCTGTCATTCTAATTCGGGCCTCAAGTCATGTGTCACTGAAAAGGCCATTTCAGAGGGTTTTATCAGGGAAGACGTTTTATCACTGATATGAATACTTCTGATCTGTTAATCTGTTTGCTATTCATCCGATTCACCATTTGTTCTGTATTGAAGGCTATTGTTGCAATCTGCTTTAATGATTTCCATGTGTGTCCATCCAGATGTGCAGAGGCTTCTCCTGCCATATATTGGCCTGAAGGGACTGTACTTCCTAGGCTACTTTATGTTTGGTTTGGGAACCGGTCTGATCAGCCTGTTTCCAAACATCGTGGCCACGCTGACGTTGTGCAGTGTGTTTGGAGTCATGTCCAGCACTCTCTACACCATCCCATTCAACCTCATCTCGGAGTACCACAAGGCTGAAGAGGTCAGTGATACAAGAGGACAAAAGTCATTTTAAAGGAGTCATGAACTGCCTGTTTTTTTTAATCTTGTACTGTTCTCTGAGGTCCACTTATAATGTTATCAAGATTTATACATCGAAAAACATAATTTAGAAATAATAGGCTATTTCTGTCCTGTTTTTGACCCCCCTCATCAGAACGCTCTGTTTGAATAGGCCTGACGGGTTGTAGACTCGAAAGTAAACGCCCACTGCTATGTTGTGTGTTTTAGGTTAAAAATGCATAAATACTCAGTACATATCAAATGATCTGTAACAACAGACAAAGCAATAGTGATCACGTAATGAAAACAGCTACTCAAACTTGTGTGGTGCAACATCAGATCCAATATAGTCGGCACAACATAGTCTTTTCGTTTCAATCTTTCTGAAGGTCCTGCGTCGAATTGTGCCTTTTTTGTAAACAAATGTGTGGTAAAATGAAGTGAACAAAGGACCGAGTTCTGGCACTTCATTAAAAATAAAGTTAATCAAATACAGTTTATCGTTTGGTTTCAGCGTAGAACTGCGTTTGCCGCTCTCGTCATTTAAGTGCGAATCGGTGGGCGGGGCTAAACAGGCAGTGATGTAGATGCAGGCATTGATCTTCTGCGGAGGTGGTGTTTACTGACACTATTATGTCATAAAGTGGTACATTCCACAAGCTGTCGTTTTGGCAGATTGGCTTCAATATAAGCTGTTTTTAGACTAACAAGAAAGTTTTGAGTTCTTAAACTTACAGAATGCTTTACAGAATGCACAATGACCTCTTATATATCAAAAGATCAAGGGAATTTTTATTTCTTACTTCATGACCCCTTTAAACAGTATATTGAAAGTTTTATACATTTTTAATCAAGAAAATATACTTTTTTTTGAAAGAAATTTATACTTTTATTCAGCAAAGATTTTGTGAAATTGAGTGTTTAAACCAAGCTTGCTTGCAGCTGTGTCTTTGAAAAAGTAAATTAGTTTTTTATCATTTAATCTAATGCAAAGAGGTATAAAAGCCTGTCAGTAAGGGCTAGTGTACATTCAGCAGGTCATTATCACAAAATAAACCCTTGCAGGATAATTAGGGCCCTTATGTGAAGATGGTGGGTCTTTCATCATCCTGAAGGTGTTTATTTTGTGATTTAAAAACCATCTTACTGAACATTATTCCACTTATTACAATGATACTATGATATTTACCAAATAAGTAAATACATAAAACTCTGATACTGATAAATATTGATTCGAAATGAAATTATTTTATTAGCTTGCTTTGTAGAATCTGATGTTTGATAGATCACCAAAACACACCAAAGTTTTTCCCTAAAAAAAAAAAAAAAAAAAACTCACCCAAGAAGTATTTACCAAGAACGTTTCTTAATTCTAGATTCTTCACTTGTTTTAAGCATTGATTTTTCACTTTATTTGGCTTCAATCTAAAATCCCTGAGATGTCTGAAGCATTAATAAAGTTGCAAGGAAACAGAAAATGCAATTACAAATCTAAATCCCTCCCTAAAATTCTGACTGAATTATAATCAAAATGTTGATTAAATCTGGCAAATGCAACTTGGCATGCTACTTGCATGTGAATTGTTCTCATTGTTGTGTTGGTTCAAAGAGCTTGAAATTTGCTTGGAAATTTATGAACATGCCGTCTTAGAACTATCAAAGGCAAGGCTCCCTGGAATCCACAGTTCATTATAAGATCTTCAGATGATAGAAACCTCTCTTGTGATTTTCTTTTTGCAATGCTGTATAGACGTTTCTGATATTTTAGGTCCATGTGGAAAATTTTGTCTAGGATTGTAGCTTCTTTTCTTACGCAAAACATCTTTCTTGTCATAGGAGCAAAGGAAATTGGGTAGTGATGAACCAGCTCTGGAGAGCCGTGGCACTGGCATGGACTGCGCAGCTCTTACCTGCATGGTGCAGCTGGCTCAGGTCATAGTGGGAGCTGGTCTTGGAGCCCTGGTCAATCTAGCAGGCAGTGTGATTGTCGTGGTTCTCTCTGCATCAACAGTATCCCTAATTGGCTGCCTCTTTATTACTCTCTTTATGTGATGTACTGATTAAGCCTCAAATAAATACACTTTCTCTATTTCATATGGTCCATCTCCTCTGTTCACCGAGAAAGAGCAGGAAAAAGAAAGGATATATATATATAAGAGTCATATATATATACAGTCATGTGAAAAAGTTAGGACACCCTATTGAATTCCATGGTTTTCTGTATCAGGACATAATAAAAAAAAATATCTGGTCCTTTGCAGGTCTTAAAATTTGGAAAATAAAACCTCAGATGATCAACAACACATGACATATCACACTGTGTCATTATTTATTTAACAAAAATAAAGCCAAAATGGAAAACCATGTGTGACAAAGTTAGGACACCCTATGATTCAATTGCTTGTAGATCCACTTTTAGCAGTAATCATTTTCTGTATGACTTTATCAGTCTCTCACATCAAGTTTATGCACAGCTCTCGCCACAGCATTTCAGTCAGGATGAGGTCTGGACTTTGACTGGGCTATTGAAACACCTTGATTCTTTTCTTTTCAGCCCTTCTGTTGTAGATTTTCTGGTGTGCTTGAGATCATTGTCCTGTTGCATGATCCAATACTGGCCCAACTTTAGCTGTCGGACGGATGTCCTCACATTTGACTCTAGAATACTTTGGTATACAGAGGAGTTCATGGTCGATTCAAGGACTGTGAGGTGCCCAGGTCCTGTGGCTACAAAACAAGCCCCAAATCATCAGCCCTCCACCAGCATGTGTGACTTTTGGTATGAGGCGTTTGTGCTGATATGCTCTTTAGGTTTTCACCAAACGTGCTGCTGTGCATTATGGCCAAACATCTCCACTCTAGTCTCATCTGTTCAAAGGACATTGTTCTAGAAGTCTTGCGGATTGTTCAGATGCAACTTTGCAAATCTAAACTGTGCTGCCATGCTTTTTTCAGATAGAAGAGGCTTTCAAGCCTTCCAAACATGCCATACTTGTCCCATATTTTTCTTATTGTACTGTCATGAACGTTATCATTTAACATGTTAACTGAGGTCTGTCGAGTCTGCAGTGAAGTTCTTGGGTGTCTGCCATTCTTCTGAGCGTTACGTGGTCTGATGTTGGGGTGAATTTGCTGGGACGTCCAGTCTTGGGAGGATTGTTGTCTGTTTTGAATGTCTTCCACATTTGAATAAACTTCCTCACTGTAGAATGATGAACTTCAAATTGTTTGCAAATGGCCGTAGTACTCTTCCCAGACTGATGGCAGCAGCAATTGCTTCTCTAAGATCATTGCTGATGCCTTTCCTCCTTGGCACTGTGTTAACACACCTGAAGGCTCCAGACCAGCAAACTGCCAAAACATCTGCTTTTATAGAGGTGCTCACACTTGCTGATGATCAGTTAATCAAAGGCATTTGATTAGCAGAGTCTGACTGTTACTTACCCTCTTAATTCCTATGTTAACATTAAGGGTGTCCTAACTTTGTTACACATGACTTTTCCATTTTGGCTTTATTTTTGATAAAAAAAATAATGGCACGGTGTGATATGTCATGTGTTGTTGTTCATCACTGTTCAAAGTTTTATTTTCCAAATTTTAAGACCTGCCAAGGACCAGATATTTTTTTATGTCCTGATACAGAAAACCATGGAATTCAATAGGGTGTTCAAATTTTACAGTGGTGTGAAAAAGTTTGTGCCCCCTTCCTGTTTTGTTTTTGTTTGTTTTTTTTTTTTGCATTTTTGTCACACTTGAATGATTCAGATCAAGCAAATTTTAATGTTACACAAAGATAACTCGAGTAAATACAAAATGCAGTTTTGAAATAATGATTTAATTTATTAAGGGAAAAAAGCAGTCCAAACCTGCCTGGCACTATGTGAAAAAGTAATTGCCCCCTACATCTAATAACCACCTTTGGCAGCAACAACTGCAATCAAGCATTTGCGATAACTGGCAATGAGTCTTTCACATCACTGTGGAGGAATTTTGGCCCACTCTTCTTTGCAGAATTGTTTTAATTCAGCCACATTGGAGGGTTTTCGAGCATGAATGGACTGTTTAAGGTCATGCCACAGCATCTCAATTGTATTTAAGCCCGGACTTTGACTTGGCCATTCCAAAACCTTAATTTTGTTTTTCTTGAGCCATTCAGAGGTGGACTTGCTGGTGTGTTTGGGATCATTGTCCTGCTGCATAACCCAAGTGCGCTTGAGCTTGAGGTCACAAACTGATGGCCGGACATTCTCATTCAGGATTTTCTGATAGAGTGCAGAATTCATGGTTCCATTAATTATGGCAAGTCGTCCAAGTCCTGAAGCTGCAAAGCAGCCCCAGTCCATCACACTACACCACCATGTTTGACTGTTGGTATGATGTTCTTCTTATGAAATGCTGTGTTGTTTTTACGTTTTTACTGTGTTGTTTTATACACACACACACACACACACACACACATATATATTATGTATGTATAATTAGGAGAACAAAGTCTTTATGCAGGTGGTGTTATTTATCTTTTAATCTGATGATAAAGTTTGACAAATCAGTAAAATCAAACATAAATATGTTACAAATAATGTACATAGTCACAGTTCACATGAATGCCTATAATGATAACACACCTTCTTAATGATCACTTGAAAAAAACATCTTAAACCAGCCTAAGATGCTTTGCTGGTCTTAGCCATCTCCTGACCTTGTCAGGCTAGTATGTTGGCTGATTTTTTAGAGTACATAAAAAACCCTGCAACCCATCACTGGCTGATGTAAGATGTTTTATTAAAAAATGTCATATTTTATTTAAAATATTTTAACCAACTGATAGGCTACATTACTAAATCATATGAATCCAACTGATACATTATTAAATTATATGAATCCACATTGTGCTCTGTGAATAGTCTGTCAAATATTCTAATAAATACTTGTTTGTTCAATTTTTTTTCTTTCTAATTAGATTGTTTTCACAGTTCCTGATTAGATTATTAGTAGTGCAGAGTTGAAGTTAAAAAGGGAGTGACGTTTGTGTGATTTCACCTAGAGCAAGGAGGTCTTTCCTCCTGCTTGTAAAGGCTTTCTCACTAGTGACTAGTGAGAGGGTGAAAATGTAAAACCCAGAATGGATTAGAGTGGCGTAATTAAAGGGATAGTTCACCCCAAAATGAAAATTCTGTCATTAATTTCTCACCCTTATGTAGTTCCAAACCCGCAAGACCTACATTCTTCGGAACACAAATTAAAATATTTTTGATGAAATCTGAGATCTCTCTGACCCTCCATAGACAGCAACGCAACCTAAATGTTCCCAGACCCAGAAACGTAGTAAGGTCAGGACAAAGGTAAAATAATCCATGTGACATCAGTGACTCAACTTCAATTTTGCGAAACTACGAGAATACTTTTTGTGCACAAAGAAAACAAAAATAACAATTCTTCTCCTCGAGTTACCGTCAGTAACCGTCTTCCACCATTTTGGAGAGTACCACGACACATGCGCGCGCTTTCCCCAGAACATAATCAACGTAATCAGCGTTGTTTACGTTCATTGGAAAGCACGCACATGCGTCGTGGTACTCTCCAAAATGGTGGAAGATGGTGACACAGGGAAGAAGAGTTGTTGAATTATTGTTATTGTTGAACATTATTTTTGTTTTCTTTGTACACAAAAAGTATTCTCGTAGCTTCGCAAAATTGAAGTTGAGCCACTGATGTCACATGGACTGTTTTACCTTTGTCCTGATCTTACTACGTTTCTGGACCTGGGGACATTTAGGTTGCCTTGCTGTCTATGGACTACATGAGGATGAGAAATTAATGACAAAATTTTCATTTTGGGGTGAGCTATCCCTTTAAGAAAGGTTTTGAATTGGGAGGCTCCCTTCCACTTCCAAAAGGTGTTTTGGAACTCCTTTTCCAAAACCGGAACTCTTTTACTCTACTCATTGGTTTCTTTGAAAATTATTTACGTTGGCGGAGAAACAAATGTACAAACTAATTAATTATTAGCCAGTTTGTCTGAGTCCGAAACATTTCTCATTACCAACAACAACTCGTTATGTGCTGTTAGGCAGAAGTTCCTTTCTGCCATTATACATGACAGCCCCCGGAGGATAAAAAATAAGCGCGGGCTCAGCGGGACTGATCGGACCCAGCGCGGGACCGTGTTCATCTTGCTCGGGCTTCGTTGAGGCGGTAAACGGTCTCATGTTCGTCACAGCAGGCGAAGTGATTTGCCAAAACAGCTTTTTCAACGCTTTTCTGAATTCCCTTCTCATCAAACAGTACAGAATGGGATTGAGACAACTGTTTGAATGTGCCAAACATACTGTGACTGGGAAAATATACACTTGCGTGGTGTAATACTCGTAACTGAAGTGCACTACATTGAGTTTTATTAAGATTCCCCACGCCGTTAACGCCTGGTTCGGCAGCCAGCACAGGAAAAAAGACAAAACGACGATAGTCACAGATTTAGTCACTTTAGATCGCCTCTTAGCGCTGGTGGTGTTCACGTTTTTGTTAGTTATGAAGCGTAGGAGAAGCAGGTAACAGACAGTGATTATTACGAACGGAATGAGGAACCCCAGAAGTACTTTTTGCGCGTGATATAAACCCAGCCAAAATTGCGCATCTCCACTCCGGTCGGGAAATTTCACCAGGCACAGTTCTTCGTTGGATACCGTGGCGGTCGTTGAAAATATCGCGTTCGGCAGAGCGGCTCCGACCGCTGCAATCCAAATGACTATAGTCATCCACTGCGCGGAGAAACGCAACCGGCGTCTCCTACTTTTTAACGCCGAGGCCACGGAGCAGTATCTCGCGACGCTCATAGCCGTGAGGAAAAACACGCTGGCGTACATGTTCGTAGCCGTGACATAAGAAACTGTCTTACACATCGCCTTCCCAAACAGCCAAGTGAAATCCATGGCGTTCTCCACAGCCCAAAAGGGAAGCGTCAAAACAAACTGAAAGTCTGTGACCGCCAAACTGGTCACGAAGAAGTTGATAGAAGACTTCTTCCATGCTTGTTTGGACTTCATGAGATACAGGACGAGGATGTTACCGATTAAACCCAGCGCGCACACAACCGAGTAAATGACAGAGATGATTATTCTCAGGACCGCGGATCCATCTCCCATAAAGTCGGGCTTATCCAAATCGGCGAGATCTTGAAAGTCACTCCACGAGATATTAGTCCTGTTCGCTGTGAAGCTCGTGTTGTATTCACTTAACGGCAGACTTCCAGACGCGTAGTCGGTGCGCTCGTCTTGCATCTCGGAAGTCTTCTGCATTGCTCGTTTTTAGAGTATTTTTCCCATCCTGCTAGTGTTACTCCTGAATCGTATCATTCCAACTTGTCCCGTCTCCACTGTCTGTCATTGCCATTTTAGTTTTCCGCGGACAAAATCGTCTTTGCGCGCACATTGCAACGGCGATAATTAAGACCAAGGGGGTCTCTTAATTCTATTTCAATATATCTGACTATGAGAGGCTGTTTAACCATATTTTAATATTATTTATCGCACAAAACTGTTGCCTGTGCGTAGCTTCACGCGCACTGACAGCTCGCTGGGTTTTTATAGAGCCAAGTATCAATGGATTGGATGGCTTGCGCTTTTACGCAGCACAGACAGTGGTGCTCCCTGTGATGCGGTGCTCTGAATAGTTGAATAGAGCGAAGAAGTGGATAAATTCTACAATTAACATCTTAAAGACTTAAGAATTGATGCACCGTATTGAGTTTTGAAGCATTACTTGAGCAGATAGAGGAGACGGGGCTAATTGTTAATGAGAGAATTTTCTTAATGGCTATTAGGTTTTGAATTCAATTGCGCAAATTATAGGAGTAGTTATGTGTGCTGTTTTAAAATTAGTTTAAAATGATAAAGATCCGTTCTTAAAACTTTCGATTTCTTTCTCTTTTTTTCTTTTTATAATAGCTTGTGCTTAAACAAGTGAACACAATTACTTAAAACCACACTGGCATACTTTCAGTGAAGTGTAATAATGAGGGTAGAATTTAGGATATAATTCATTATTTCATGCTGATTCAAAAAGGTTGTCTCATGTTTTATATACATGGTATACTGAAATTTAAGTATTTACATATTTAAGATACATATTTGCATATAAAGTGCTTTTGTTTTTGAAATGATACACTTTCAGTATGATAGAGGTCAGCTATTTCTTAATTGACATGCTGAAAGTTTTCACCTGTTCTTACTCAATTTAGTGCAATTTATCTGATAAAAAAATGTAATGGCATACTGATCATAATACACTGAAAGATACGAGACCAGACTAGCAAAATCATATCCCCTTGGCATAAGGTTTATATTTATTAGCACCAGGCACCTTTAAAGGCACGTTTTTTCATGTCGCCTTCTGTTATAAAAAATTATAAATAAATAAAAAAGCTTGAAGGTTGTTTTGCACATAAACTGCTCAGATCTAAGGAAGTGATCTCTGCCCATCACCAAATCCTCATCATCAGCTTGTGATGGTGTACAGAACCTGTTTAATGAAGCTTTGCAGTGCCTGTGGGATTTATGATTGACGAGAGAATATGCAGTAAATGTGTTTGGTTTTGTTTACTGTTTACTGTAAAACCCTAAATTCTACCTCAACATTTTTACATCATAAGACAGAATGAGAGTCAGATGTTTTCCATAGCTCAAGTTAAATAATGCATTTGAGGCAGCAGAGATATGAAAGTCTAGTTTGTTAAAGGGGTGGTTGAGTTGTTTTGTTCTAGGCTTGATTGTGTTTATGGGGTGCAGTTTAACATGTGTTCATGCTTAGTTTTTAAAAAAATGCATTATTTTTCACTTAATTTACCTTTATTCTTCACCGCTCTGTCCCTTCTCTGATAAACGGGCTGATAATTTCCTGTTTTTATGAAGCCCCTCCCTCAGAAATACGCGATGGACTCTGATTGGTTAGCTAGTGCAGTGTGTTGTGATTGGCTAAACCGCTTCTGGTGCGCGTCTAAA
>NW_015645543.1:440458-441304 GCF_001515625.1 Sinocyclocheilus rhinocerous
CTGATCATTTCCTGCTTTTATGAAGCCCCTCCCTCAGAAATACACGATGGGCTCTGATTGATTAGCTGGCCCAGTGTGTTTTGATTGGCTAAACCGCCTCTAGCGTGCCTCTAAACGTCCCGCCCCTCAACATAGCGGCATGTGCTCCGGTTGTATTGTAAACAATGACGTTGTTAATATCGCTTATCAGTTTGAGCCCGATTGAGACGCAGAGGATATTAGTGAAGAGCAAGCACGGCTCTTAATGGTATGTTTGTTTGTTGTTGTCTCATACTTTTAGATACGCTGTTATTTGTGAATGCTACTGCTTCTGTTAGCTTTTAATATACGGTTTTATCCTGATTAAGGCTTTAATACAGTACGGGAACTGCATGCGCATCCATGCATAGCCTAATGCTTCTCATAGCTATGTGAAAATAAGTGTATAAATGGAACAGAGCTGAGCTGATGATCTGAATGAGAGAGAGAAAGAGAGAGAGCGTGTGCAGAGCAGGGGACGCAGGAACAGTATTAAGAACCGCTGCTTTAGAACATTGATTTTGAAACTTGTGAATCCATTAGAATCGTTAGAAGACATGAATCTATTCATATATTCAATCGGTAGAATATATGAATAGATTTTTACGTGCACCCCTAGTTTTCTCTTCCTCTCCTCGGCCTCGCCCCCTTCGTTGCGTGTCCCCGGGGGCGGGGTTTATCAGGGTTTGTGATGTCACGAACCTGGGAAGTAACTTGTTGTAGTCCCTACAAGCCGTTTTTGTAGGTATTAAACTGCCATAATTTTAAAAGACGATATCTCCGTTTGCATTGAACCTTCAACTTCGTAACTTTGCAGATATTGTTTAT
>NW_015645543.1:444872-452467 GCF_001515625.1 Sinocyclocheilus rhinocerous
GTTGTAGTCCCTACAAGCCGTTTTTGTAGGTATTAAACTGCCATAATTTTAAAAGACGATATCTCCGTTTGCATTGAACCTTCAACTTCTTAACTTGCAGATATTGTTTATGCTCAAACAGCAACATTACACACAAACTAACGTTAAAAAAGTGAAATTGCAATCAACCACCCCTTTAACTGAATTAAGACGTTCCACTCTTGTCCATTCTTAAATAATGAAACTCAGTTTCTAACAGCAGCCTGCCTGCAAAATAGTTTCTTGGCAACCATGTTACATCAGGTATTGTGACAACTTCAAAGGTCAGTTTGAATCAGACTCTTCATAACATAGAACAGGCTCAATTTTTCGCTTCTGTGCCAGTGGCGTATAGCTTGGCTTTTCAGTGTGCAGGTGCAAGTGAAGAGTGAGAAGTTCCAGGAATTGGATAAAGGAAATTAAATTGGAATGTGGCCCAAAATTCTTCATAATGTTTTTTTTTTTATTTAGCTGAAGCTATTATTATATTATAATTCTATGATATCATTTTTTAATTAGTATTTGGATGCATATATTTGGGTACAGGGCATCTATGGCACCCATAAAAACTACACTATAGTTCTGGGAATTCATATTTCTAAAGCAGGTGCTGTATTTAACAGCAAGGATAACCAGTTTGCATTTATGCTTTATATGAAATAGCCTTGTACTAGAGGTTTATAGGTTTAGGCATAGTCCTTCAGCTCTCAGACAAGGTCAGCTGAAACATTTCCTTTACTACCCTGAATCTGGAAACAAAACAAGTGAAGATGGAAATAAATTCTGACAAATCCAATTTTGAAATTCTAAAATCAATTTAAAATGGGAACAAATCCTTACTATTAGGGAGTAGACTTAAGCTGTCCTCAAACATTACTCTTGGCAAGACTTCTATTAATCTGAGTGCATATCTAGAATGTTGAAGTCCAACGATCAATCATTAATTAAGTCTCCACAGCAGCTTGTTTTTTTTTTTTTGTGCTCATATGAATAATTCATCAGATCTCCTTACGGTACACAAACAAGGGGACATGGATAGCTGAGGGTGGAGCGCGGTGTTCTTGTTCCCTCAGAGCATTTCCTCTGTCCTTTTGAATGGTTTGTACTCTTACACTGTCTCAACTCATGTTTTCAAAGCTGAACACAAGCCTGTGTGTTACCTTGTGAGTTCAAACCTAGGTCAGACAGTTCAGGTGTGACTGGGAAAATTTCCCAATGTCACTCTATACAAGAAAGACCAAAACAAACATCTGTTGCTGAACGTTTCATTAAAAATGACAAGCTCAAATGGAGTGAGAAGGAAACTAAATGGAAAAGTATATTGTGCATTATGACCTTTTGTTATGCTCAACATTCAAATGCAATATGTTCACTTGTTTTTTGTTTTTTTTATTGAGCAGAATTTATTTGCAGGGAAAACTGAGGTAATCATAACTAACCAAGCATTTTTAATGCATAAATTATATCAATTGATGCATAGGATTTCAAACCATATGTGAAACGTGCTGGTTCCAGGGAAGTTTTGGAACTCAAAAAGTAGGTCTTTCCCAGGGGTGTCATGCAACTATTGTTTTTCTGGGGGCACCAGTCACAGTCCTCTTGGTGCCCTTGGCAAGATAAGACATGAGCAAACCAAAAAATAAATAAATAAATAAAAAAGGAGAGCAAAAGTCATACAAGTTTGAAGTGACATGGCACTTTCTCTGTACATGCACATGTTTAAATATTCACATGTTATGTTTGTGTCATATAGAGTTTTTCAGCCATCTGAATATTCCCCATTCTACCAAAAAGTGCAAAGAAAGCCTTGCAGTTTTCAGTTAGGTTTGATTTCATGCATTGTCTTAAGGTGTGTAATTGACTTTGTTGTTTGCTTCAGGCTGACTGATGGATGAGTCACAAACTTGTCACAGGTAGCTGCCCCCACTGTGCCACATCTACTTTTTCATTTAGTCAAATGATACACCATTCTGTCATTTTATTTCCCAAAGGAAACCAGTTCCTAGGTGAAGCAAACAAGGGCCTTGCTGGATCTACAATGGTGGAAACACATTAACACTTGATCTCTAACTGTACTGTTCAACAATTGAGTAAATCAGATGTACTGAAGCGCAGAATCACTTGGACATGTGTCATTTCATTTGTGTTATCTAATCCAATTTCTGACTATGACAGGTTAGAACTTTATGAAATACGTATTAATTGCATGGCAAAAATAACTGTGAAAAATAAAGGTGTATAGAGGTGTTGTATAGATCCGTGAACCGATAACTGACTCTCTACAGGCCATTTTCACAAGCGTCCTTTTAACAAATCACTTTAGGTTCAGTAAATAAATATACAAACATATAAATAAATACCATGGTGATTTTTGAGAGATCTCGGGGAATAGCTTCATAAGTAATGGCTGTTATGCCAAAGGCATGTATTAGATAAAGCCTCTCGGATTTGCACCTCCATGAATAAATACTCTGTAGGTGCTTGAGCTCTGTAATTATGCCTTCAAGCACAAGAATTACTTGATGAAAAAGATACCACACGGTTTGCATCAAGGGCATTTATTTGAAGCTGCCTGTTTATTCAGACTTACTCTGCCAAGGCATGAGCACAGCCAATTTAATCGGCTGAAATGCTCAAACCGTGGCCGTATGAGTTGTAGTGTGCTAAATATGTGTCCATTCATGCAGCTCTGAACCAGGAAACATGCTAAAAAAAAAACAGATCTCCCATTCTCATGGATCTTTTAATGACTTTACAAGAAAATCATTGAGAGGAGCTCACAGACATTCATTGGACTGATAGTTATACATAGTTGGCTAATGTGTGTAGTTTTGAACTGAGACTTTATGTTAGTATTTCAGTGTATTATATAATTATTTGTACTATAGTATTGTGTATTGTGTTTGGCCTAAAGAGTGCCACAGAAATTAGTTCATTGGAAACTGAAGCGTAAAATGTCCCTCACTTTAACGATAGCATCTGTGCAACACACTTTAGAAATCTGTGCAACAAAGTTTAGAAAGGTATTCATTGATTGTTAGATCTTTCAACAACAAAACCATATGGGAATTCCAGGAACATCAAGTTCAAGAAAAACACAAGTCAAAGATCTTTAAAGAGATTTCTGTGTGGTACCGAATCGTGTGTGTTGTGTGTGCTAATTTAAGATCAATTCTGTTTACTTGAGATTAGAATCCCATTACTTGGCTCTAATAACCTCTCATCGCTGATGAAACTTTTGGCCGATTTTGAAATCCATCCAATCCGATGATGCCTTTGTAATGGAGGCAATAACTGTTGTCAGCGGTTACGTTATGACAGATGGAAAATGTGGCCCGAATAATGTTGACAGCCCCTGAGGATCTCCTGTCAGTTTTGGGGTTTTAATCCCACATCCAGCATTGTGTTTGTGTGCTGACAGAGGAGCTGTGCACTTCTTCAGTCTATATAAGTAAAACTTAAATAATTGGACTATTTTATCATTTTCCTTGCTTTTTTACTTATCAATGTGATCCCCCTTAATAAATACCAAATATTCTTGCTCTAGGAGCTTGTTAAATTGCTCTATATTTGTAAACGTCAAAGAAAGTAAAATGTTCTCATTTGCAAGCATAGTAACTCATTTTTAAAAAAGTGGTTTCATTTTTTCTTCTGTCTTGACATGAAGCTCAATAAAAACCTCTTCAAGTCTTCATTTGACTCTCCACTTGTGATTCACACGTTTGTAAGGTTGGCGCAGCAGGAGACTGCAGTCGTGAGTTCTGCTTTGAAGCTCCTGCTTTACTTCTGAAGGTGTGAAAAACTGTTAGTCACTTTAGCTTCACATCAATCTTTCGGTGAGGGCTACACGTCCCCCGATGAGACACATGTCTGAACTGTTGTCACAAAGATCCCCTCTTAGACTCATTTTAATAGCGGAGGAAAATTTGAGAAAGAATCTAATAATACTGCAGCGTCCTCTGTTTACTCTAAATGGTACCATAGCTGGACTCTTACGTTGGGTCTACAACATTAATAGTGTTGATTACTGCAGAAAACAAAAGCTTGTCCCATAGTTTGTAAAATACGATCCCTTACTAAGGAAGTCTTTAAGGATAACAGCTGATGTCCATTGATTGTCCCATAGCATTTTGTAAGTGCCTTTCTTTCAATGTAAATTGAGTTATGGGTAAAATTTATTTTCGTTATTAATTGACAGAATGCCACAGATACAGAGCTTTTACCACTCACCCTCAGCTTTAAAGCACTTTTATTTTTAAAGTTCTGCTCTCATATGAACACCATTTAAGGTTATGATTATAAGGTAATTATTGCAAAATAATTGCATTTCTCTGTTGGTTTTGTATTCTTCAAATAGAGAAATGGAACTAAATGTGAACTTGTTAAAATGTGCAAAAACAAATGCATCACATTGCAGGCAAACACTCCCACACGTGCACACCTTTTGATGTTGCTCTGACCACAAAGTAACCAAAGCGTGCATTAAAAAGCAGTTATTTCCTCAGTGCTCTTACATTTGGTGTTGTTGGATGTCTGAGGCAACACATTGACTTTGGCTGAGAAAACAGTCAGCAAGATGGGTGTTTGCAGATATTTGATTGTGCATTACTTCATGGCGTTCACCTTTTTCAAAGTGGCAGGTAATTGTTATTTATCTGTCACAGAGTTTGATTAAAAAGTTTGCAATACATATTCATCAGTTTGTTTTTGTTGAATCTGTAACCGCCTTTTAAATCTCTATTCCAGCTTGCTCTGAGGTGTCCATTATTGGAGGCAAAGATGTCAAAAAACTTCAATCATGGATGGTGTCCATTCAGAAGGACCAGAAGCATGTGTGTGGAGGAATCCTGATTAAAGACCAGTGGGTTTTAACGGCAGCACATTGCCAAGAGTAAGGCAACCACTTTCAGCATATTAATAAACTTAAAGTATAATATAATCGGTTACACTTTATTTTGATAGTTCACTTTAGACATTCAACTAACTATAAGTAACTTTGCAACTACATGTCAACTAATTTTCATTAATTTGCAACTACAAGTCTACTAACTCTTAGAGTAGACTGTTAGGTTAGGTTTAGGGTTAGTCGAATAAGTTGATATATACTTGCAAAGATTCTTATAGTCAGTATGTTGTATGTTGTGGGCCCATCAAAGTAAAGTGTTAGAAGGTATTAAGCAGACAGTCTACTAATACTCTAATGACTGCTAGTTGACATGTAGTTGCAAAGTTACTTACTGTTAGTAGAATGAAAGTGGACTATCAAAATAAAGTGTTACCATATAATCTTTCAAAAAGGAAATGTAAATCTACAAATAAGATCATTCATATGTTTTGAAGTATTAGTATAACATTAGTAATTTTACACTGTTTCCCCTAGAAAGAGCTGTTTTGTATTTCTGCTAAAATAATGGTGCAAATTAAAGATACAATTATTATTTTAATATTAATATCAATAATATCATTTTTATTTATATTTATTTATTTTTAAATTTGTAATTAATATTTATTTTATATTTTATATGCATTCTTTCACTAAAATAATTATCCAAATTAAAATACAATTGTTATTTAATCTTATCTTTTATTTATTTATTTACATTTGTAATGAATCTTTATTGATCTGTTTATTTTTATTTATTTACTTGTAAAATCTATGTGAAGCATAATATAATCTTTCAGGAGAGAATATAAATATATAAATAAGAGCATGTAATCAGAGATGTCAGCCACCTATTTTTTTCCTCTTGAAAGAGCTGTGTGATTTTTAAAAAATTAAAGATACATTTATTATTGAATTCATATTTATTTATTTGTTTGTTTACAAATTAACTTGGCTGGGACACATCCCCCCATTTTTTAATGCTAAGCTCTCAGTTTCTTAGCTTAGCTAGTGCTCACTATAAAGTATCTGCACCTAAGCACACTTAATTCGTTTTTCTATTTCAGAAAACCCATTAAATCTGTGACGGTTCTCATAGGATCTCTGTCTCTGAGTAAAGGCACTCAGCGTGTTGGCATCCTCAGTTACGAGTACCCTAAAACTTTCAATGCAAGAACTAAACAAGATGACATCATGCTCATTAAGGTAAGGATGAACTGAATGTGGTTGTTGTTTAGACATGGTGAGCGTATGACTCTTTTCACAGAACGCTTTTGTGCGTTGCCTTTTGTTCTGCAGCTAAACAAAAAAGTGAAAGCAAAACCCAAAAAAATCCCTAAAAAGGAAAAAGATGTTCCACCTGGAACAAGTTGTGTTGTGACAGGTTGGGGAACTACGGTTTCTAACGGCAAGGAACCTTCTGATAAACTGCAAATGTTAGAGGTGTTAGTGATGCACAGGGCCCGGTGCAACCGCTACTACAACGAAGATCCTGTGATCACCAAAGACATGCTGTGTGCAGGAGGCAAGCAAGAAAAGACAGGCACCTGTTGGGTATGTCATATTGTGGTCTTTGATTTATGGCTGGTTGTAAGCTCTTTGAAATCATACTTTTACCTGTCTGAAGGAAGAAGAACCTTGTGTTCTTTTTTTTTTTCAGGGAGATTCCGGTGGACCTCTGGAATGTAAGAAAAACATAGCTGGAGTGGTATCAGGGTCAAAAGGATGCAGTAATCCCAAGAAACCGACTGTGTACACCTTTCTCTCCCAAAGACACATCCTCTGGATCAATAACATACTGAAAAAGCAATTCAACAGCACATCCTTTTAAGAAGCTAAACATTTCCAGCATGTAGACTGTTGATTAGTTAAGATTGCTGTAACTAAAAAAAATGCTTTTGGAATTAAGATTAAATGCATACTCACAAAGCAGTACTGGATTATTTTTCACACTTTTTTAACAAGTAGTAAAACTGAGCAATATGTATCTGATATTGCATTAATACAAATTTATTGACGAATACTTTTCCACTATGGTTTATTTTTGATGGACCCACTCATGGTTAAACAAAGACTGGAAGATGACCTACATTGACTGGTGAACACATATTTCTTTTTATGGTTTGTTTGCCAACCAAAACTCAATTTTATCCTCAAATTGATAAATGAAATTTTCAAAACTTGAATGAATTGGTTATTTAATTAGTAATGTTTTCTTTGTTTGTCTTCCATTACACTGAACACATTACATTAACACCAAAGCACATCAAGTATACTCTGACTGGCTTTTATAATATTCTTTGTATGCAAACACAATCAGACACTTCCTCGAAATAATTCAAAGTGTCAAAAACAAACAGAGACCTCCTGGTGAGGACATTAAACAAACCCCATACGAGTCGAGGACAGAACAGCAGACGGCTTAATAGTGCATCCGAAAATTTGTGCAACAGAGATTAAAGGTTCTTACTTTTAAAAATGAAATTTACATCTAAAGTCTTGATGTAGCTTCAGAGTGTAGTTCATACAGAACAAACAGTTTGTTTTTGGTGGTAACCCTGTTGAAAAAACCAGCATATGCTGGTTAGGTATGTTTTGACGCTGGGATGCTGGTTTAAGCTGGTCCTTTGCTGGTTTATGCTGGTCCTTTGCTGGTTTATTCTGGTCCTTTTGCTGGTTTATGCTGGTCATTTGC
>NW_015645543.1:452490-464099 GCF_001515625.1 Sinocyclocheilus rhinocerous
AAGGACCAGTTTAAACCAGCAAAGGACCAGCATAAACCAGCAAAGGACCAGCTTAAACCAGCATCCCAGCGTCAAAACATACCTAACCAGCACATGCTGTTTTTTTCAACAGGTAAACATGATGGGAAAATGGAATTCAATGAGTAATAGGCCTATATAATTCTATATAAACATAACAATAGGCCTATAACATTTCATGTAACATTACTGTAAAATATACTGTTGAATGTACAGTTTTTAAGTGAAAAAGATCAAGTCATTCTGAAATGAAAATGAAAAACCATAAATTGACATTCCCAGCATTCCATGAGCGACAGCTCCCTTACAAAAATGAACCATTTCTACAAATAAAACCAAAACAACATGGTTACTATAGTTAAACCATGGTATCTACAATATAACCATGGTTTTGCTACACTAGCCATAGTTTAACCATGTTACAAACTGCTGTTATACAAATGGTAGTCAATACGTCAAAAAAACAAACAAAAAAAAACATGGTTAGGCTACTACACTTTTACTATTACAATAAAACCAAGGTTGATTTTCGTAAGGGAGCGTGCATTTGACGGTTTCATTTAAATAACTGTTTCTTATCAGTTATATACATTAGTATTTTATGTTATATCATATGTTAAATTAATGTTTATTGCATTATTTTAGCACTTATGTGTGTGTTACAGTGTTGTTTTGTTGTGTGAATGACTTTGTGCACCATCCTTATAGTAGCCTATATATTTACTTCAACTTGTGGAAATTCGATTCATCATGGCTGCGTTTATGGTGGTTTAAATGTATTTTAAACATGCAAAACAGATAGGTTGGAATAGCCTATATAGCTAATATTAGCTAATATGTATCTTTATTGTAAATGTAGCCTAAGTTAAATCCGTAAAACCTAAAAAGTTGTTACTGTATTTTTACGGTAAAATTTTGGCAACCACGGCTACCGTTTTTTTCTTAGTTTATGTCATACCATTAAAGATAAGGTGAAAGGACACGGTATTAGCAAACTCCTTGAGTCACGGGAATCGCTGAAATCTTCTCGCTGTGGATGTTGCGTTGTAGGGACTTTAATCAGTTTAAGTGCAGACACAATTTACCGGTCAATATAATCAGAATATTTTGTGTGTTTATGCGGAATACCCTCTCTGCCAAGCTAGAGCTCGAAGTGGATAACATTCAAAGGTCTTCCGTCGAAAGCATATGATGCAAGACCCTTTCCAAATCTGCTCTTCGCAGAAGGACGAGAGGAGAGAGAAGATGCCAGAAGACTTGAGTGAAATTGAGTGGTAGTTATAACAGAACATTACTACCCCCTCCTGGACAGAAAACTTAAATGATCAAGCATGCACTTCATTTTAGAGAAGATTCCTCCGAGAGATTAGGTGTTTATTTATATGAGTTGAGACACCTTCTATTTCTTAACATTTTTAATTCCTTCAGGAACAACCCTCCAAACATAACCCAAGCCGAGTGTGTCTAATTACTGATACCCTCATTTGCCTTTCAGTGTTGTTTTGAATTCTTTAAATCTTTCATCACATTTCATTTTTATTTAGTTTTAAACTGGTCAGCGTAGGAGTGATGCAGACCTAGTGCTTGCATATTTTGATATGCTTATTAAAATGCTGGTTTGCATGTATGTCTGCAATACATTATTTATGATGGGGGAAAAGCTGTTTTCCGAAGATGAATATTCATCATTACTGAAATATTTACTACCATTAACTGCGTGACCAGTAGATGCATTGTCTATACCGGTGGAAATCAAGAGCCCACCCTGTTGGGACCTTTCATATTTCAAGCCTGGGAAATTTTATGATGAAAAGCTGAGCTTCATTGTCCTTGGTTTGTGACATATAGCTGTTCCGGTACATTGGCAGCTCAGTGGAATCTTCCTGCAGCTTCAGTTATTGAAGTTAGGTGAGGGGCCGTGTCAACTCTATAAGCCTCTCTCCAGTCCAAACCTTTATTTAGCCTCTGTATGAGGGGATAAACCAGTATATTGGCCATGAGGATGAGTGTGGGGGAAACAGAATAAACAGCCCTCTGCAGATTCTTGTTTCAATGAATATGAAGAAACACATGGCTTTGGTAAAGGCTCTGATTATTCTGTACTGTGTAGGCCATTTGGTATCATTCTGGGTGAGACAGTAGAAATGTTGTCATCTTTGGTTGCAGGTTACAATGGAGCTAAGTACACAGGAAATGCTGCAGCCTATGATTGTTTTGAATAAGTATGTACTTAGAACCCTCTATATTATAATTTGTAGGTTGAGTGTCACATTTTCATTTTAAATGTATTCATTATATTTTTGTTATATTATATTATTATATATTATATTATACCTCTTTGTAGCTTCTATATATAATTTTTTATTCAATTTTTGTGTTTCAGTGTGTTTTATATATGTTCAGAAATTCAAAGGTTTGAGGTTGGTAAGATTTTTTGTTTTTGAAAGAAGTCTCTTTTGCTCACAAAGGCTGCATTTATTTGATAAAAATACAGTAAAACAGCAATATTGTGATATTATTACAATAAAAAATCTTTTTTTATATATATATTTTGAAATGTAATTTATTTTGGTGATGGCAAAACTGAATTTTCATCAGCTATTACTCCAGTCTTCAGTGTCACATGATCTTTAAGAAATCATTTTAATATGCTGTTTTGCTGCTCAAGAATTTTTTTTTAAAATCAATGTTGGACTGTTGTGCTACTTAATATTTTTGTAGAAATCATGATACATATATTTTTCTGAATTTTTTGATGAATGTGACACAGCATTTATTTAAAACTTTCATAAAATTCTATTTAATGCAGCCTTTTTAAATAAAGAATTACTTAAAAAAATCGTACCGACCTTACTGTATATAGCCTATTTTAGTTTCTTCAAAAAGAAAAAGAATCAGAACTTGTGTTGCAACTTGTTTATGAAGCCTGGGGCCGTGTTGCTTTTTGTACGCTCTTTTCATATTGTCCTCATAACAATGTTTTTGATAGGTAACCTAAATAAGGTTACCTGTGGTTTGAACTTATTGTTGTGTTGATTATTCTGTTGCTTGTGGCAATGGACCACCAAGGCACAGACCCACCACACTAACCTAAAAGACGAGCGTGGTATTGGTGTTATTCTTTGCTCTGGTGCTGCTGCATGACCACAGATGTGTTGCAGCTCTGAGAAAATTACAAGGGCGGGCTGCTTGTCAGTCTATTAGTCCTACTGTCAGCGCATTTGATTGTACAGTGAAAGCCAAAATTACATAATGAAGCATGAATGTGCTTGATGTTACAGCATTCTAATATAAGCCTTTATTTGTCCCTAGTGGTTTATTTGGAAAGAAACAGCAAAAACTCTTTCTGTCAGCAGCTGTTTTTCTTCCCCAGTGAGTTGGTGGGCCACACAGTTCTATTTGATGCCATATGTGTTGTACTATATAATCAAGAGTATAAACGTGTTCTGAATGAGTATATGGTATATTGGTAGCCAAATACGGATTTAAAGTCGCTGGACGTGTCCACCTCGCGGCGCCCTTCCCCAGCACTGCTGCACCGGATAGAGGGTCAGCATCGAATCCGCACGTTTGGCTTCAGACCCTGAGGACACTTTTATGGTCCCAGTGGAAAGTAGGCTATTGCATATCGCTCACAACATTTATTTATTGCCTATATGCATAATCATAAAGATATCTGCTCTCGAGCGATCACTGACGGCAGTAAATGTTTTCCTCGTAAATAGTTTGTTACAACGATAAAATAGCCTACTAGCCTAATTAAAATTAATTTATTTTGAACAGTAGCAACAGAAAACACTATGTGTGTGTGTGTGTTATAGTTAGGCCTATATATAGTTATATATAGTACACATATTATTATTATATAGCCTAGGATAGGCCTAATGCCTCATTAGATTTTAATTCACTCATAAATCAAAACCCGCGTTTGACTGATGTGCGATAGTAATGACGTGTTATGTAATGACGTTTGTCAGTATTTCAGTGGAATTACGTTGGCAGTCAGTTAATTTATAAAAATAAAAATAAGTCAGTTGGTTATTAATTAAAATTCTCAAATACACAAACGTTTACAGATTACAAATTGTACAAATACCAGATGAACAGAAAATATGCTTCGTATAATTTACCCTGATGTTAACACTTTTACGTTTGTTTTATTGTTTGCATTTTTTATACATGAAATGTTCAACAAGTCTGGACGATATTTTTTTTCCTTTAAAAACTCCTACAGGGATTGAAGTTCCTCTAATTAACGACTAATGCAGATATTAGGTGAACATTATTGCTTACCATAGTAAAATGTTGTAAGGGGAATAAAACGTGTCTCGTGCACTGTAAGTGTACAGTCAAGCTCGGTCACGAGGACACATGGATGGTGACGTCACTCGAGCTGCCCGGGGAATCAGAGGCAGCGCGAGCGCCACTTGAATGGATTGTTGTCGGTGAATAACTTTGCTCCTGGTTTCACTCCTTTTGCCCATTGCTCGCATTTTCTGCCTTTTTTCTTCTATCTGCGAGTCCAAATAGCACTAAATGGTATATGAAGCACTTAACACCACTCGGAAAAGTGTGTTAGCGACAAACCCCTGAGGTCTGTGTGTGCGGCTTAACTTTTACAAAGTGGGTAAGTGCAGAAATCTAAACACTCTTTTCCCGTATATTTTTCCTTCCAATTTCAAGCTATTTCCATTAGAACTCTGCTGAACTTTAGAAGCGAGCGTTTCAGGCTTCACGCTACCGAATAAAATGGCTGTAATTTCGCTTCAATGTTACATTTACATGCCAATGTTGTTTACAATCATTCCTGTCAGCTATAGTTGAACACAGTGTTGCCATTGTTCCTCAGTGAAGCGCGCGGTCAGTCCTGTTTGCTTTTCTTATCTTGTTGGAGTCTTTCTGAAAAGTCCATCCGAACTTTTCACGTTCCCGTGGAGACACCTCAGGAAGATCCAAGAATATCAGTGACCCCGGTTTATGTGTATTTATGGAGCTCACAGAGTGTCTGGACTCTTGACATGGTTTTTCGGTACAACTTTGAAGGGAACACAAAATGCTCTGACATTGTAAACTTTGCACAGTGACCACTCATTAGATTCAGTACTCCTGCCACTGGGGCCACTGTAACTTGATCCACCTCTGTGCTTTGCCTCCAAGAGCTTGGTCCTAGTTTTGCCATTAATAACAGTGCTGACCTGATCCTTAGTTTCCGCCGTATTAAGAGACAGTTTGCTTTGGAGTATGTGTGTATGACTAACTAAAGTTTGATTTTATACAGGTGTCCTGGGATCTGAATGGACTAATATGAAGAGCCTGAAGGCAAAGTTTAGGAAAAGTGATGTAAGTATGACCTAGTGTGCTTTCAGCTGGTTTGGGAACTGAATGGTGTCTTATACACTTAAATCAAGACTTGTAAAAACTATCCTTCTGAAGTAAGACAATAATTGAACAACTTAACGTATGACATTTATAATTCACATATTTTCATTCATTTGGAATCTGAGGTGTAGTTTCATAGTCAGCTTGTGTGAATGTTCTAGACTGGGGTGAATGACTCAGAATCAGACATGTCTGCAGCTTTATTATGATGACTGTGTCATAACTGGGAGTATAATTTTAAGGCTGAGAATTTCTGCACTCCCAAAGAAAGAACGGAAAAAAAAACAAGGCTCAGAGGAGCTTCCTGCCACCAGATGTGATTCAGCAATCATTTCTAAGCCTATAATAGAACTTCATCAGTTTCAGGCTGAAGTATTGGAATGTACTTGAACTAAACGTTATTGCTTATAATTGCATGTTTTGGCTTGCCAAATCATTGCCACTTGGGCTGAGTCAGCGGATGGAGATTACTGCGAAATTCTATGTGATCATCAAACCGCAGAACTAAGCTGAGTTTTAATATACTTTTCTGCCAGCACATGGTCACACTGGCATTTTGAACATTCACACGGAATGTTGTTAAGAGCAAGCCTGCCATAGCCACATTCACAGCTCATAATATAAATTTTCTCCTTGTATGGTGGAGAAGACGTGCTTTATTGTTTTTATCTTTACTAAATGGTGGGTGTTTGCTTGCACAACAGTGTGGTTGCCTAGGAACAAAATTTTGACATATTTTTTATTTAAAAAATCCACTCACTCAGTTCATAGGTAGAGATTATATATGTGTGTGTTTGTGTGTGTATATATATATATATATATATTAGAGACGTAACGTTATGAAAATTATAGTGACCAAAATTATCATGGTTATCAGTATTATCACGGTACTGTTAAAATGTGCTGGAAATGTTCAAAAAGTACTGAAACGTAAATTGTTTCACCAAGTTTTATATTTAAAATCAACAAACAACAAATGACTTATGGTTTGCATTAGTGTTGTCACGGTACCAAAATTTCAGTATTCGGTACCAATACCAGTGAAAATTCACGGTTCTCGGTACCTATTTCGGTACCAAAGCAAAACACAAAAACATGCTAATTAAAAAATGTCACTATACTCTCAGTTAATCCAAACTGTGTACATATTTAATTTTAAAGGGCTTTTGAAAACCCAGAACTGCTTTTCTGACTGATATGACACAAAAAATGTTAACGTGTACATTCTCTAACACGCATATCTTAGATTCACAATTCGTTTAAAAGCCTCTGGTGTGTAAAAATAGTAAATATCATCATGTCCTCCTGTTTTTTTTTACCCTAATAAAAGTTATAGGAGCATTAAATAGTTAAAGGGATAGTTCACCCAAAAATGAAAATTTGATGTTTATCTGCTTACCCCCAGGGCATCCAAGATGTAGGTGACTTTTGTTTCTTCAGTAGAACACAAACAAAGATTTTGAACTCAAACTGTTGCAAACAAAAGTCACCTACATCTTGGATGCCCTGGGGGTAAGCAGATAAACATAAAATTTTTATTTTTGGGTGAACTATCCCTTTAATGACAACTGAGATCCCACAGTGTGACATGATCATCATGTTCGTACAGTCTGGCAAGTACAATCCTAAAGGACTTTTAAAAAATCGCACAGTGTGAACCCGGCTTTAGTTGTTCAAATCGCGGTAATCAAATACGGTATATATATGTATGTATGTATATGTGTGTGTGTATGTGTATGTATATATGTGTGAGAGAGAGTATTTCATTGTCCATTTGGTATATTAAAGGGGTCATATGATGCGATTTCAAGTTTTCCTTTCTCTTTGGAGTGTTACAAGCTCTTGGTGCATAAAGAAGATCTGTAAAGTTGCAAAGATGAAAAGTAAACAAGAAAAAAAAAAGACACTACCTCTAAGTTTTTGCTTTTGATTTTACTTTCAGTTGTATTTTATCATCACTTCTGCTTTTAGTATCAGTTGTAACCTGTACACTCACCAATAAAAAGTCTTGTTTCAGTTCTTTGCCATACAGGGTGTTTTCTAGAAAAAGAGGTAAATCAAGAACAAGAGAAACAAAATATCCTCCTGATTCTATTTTGGGTTTTGTGTGTCAGTCCAGAAACATACAGGAATTTTCGTGTAAGGCCAGGCTTTCATTCTTGAGCAAAACAGGAGATTAGAACTGCCAGGATAAATACTTTTATAATAGCAGCTGATGGCCAAGTTCTTGTAATATATGTGATGTTACTTGTCCAGCACTTAATGTGTTTGTAGTCCCATTTGAACAGTCTTGATTTACCCGTAACATATTGCATAACAAAGAGAGAGAGATAGTGCTATTACTACATTTGTGGCATGTTTGAGAGAAACATAAAAAGCTTTTTCTAGCCTCTTACTTTCAAATTTCAGTCCTTATGTGTAAGTTACAAGTCATTAAAAACAGCTTGGTGTAGACCAGGTTTATGGTATCTCAGTAGGACAGCGGCTCTATTTGACTTCTGTCATTCACTTGCAAGAATAGACCTTTTGTGTACACAAATCAGTTGCAGACACATTTTGCTATGTTGACATGATGAGAGCTGTCTTTTATCTGCTCGTTGAGTCACACAGGGTCTGCTTAAGTCATTGAGGAAACATTTGGAACACCTCCACTACTGCTTGGGATTCTTTTACCATGTAAGAGACTAGATGTTAGCTGATGTTTTGCAGGCTGCTGATGTTATAGTCCAGTCTATTTATGTCTTTTTCAGGGCCGATACCGATTATTACAGATCAAGTAGACCGATAACCAATATTTTGAACCGATATACTGTATATGTCTGGTGTAAAAATGAAAATTAATGTCAAAATTAAGAATAACAAGGGCTCTGACAAAAACTGCCTTTCCTGGTGTTGGATGAGTGTAGTACTCCCACACTGCACTTTTTACTCTTGTCTTCCTCTGTGCATCTACAATAAGGGTAATATAAAGAGAGAGTTAAATGTGGGGCCACTGTATGCTTCATGATTAAGCCTATGAATACTGTACTACAGCTAAACAGCTTGGGGAAATGTAAGTATTTGGCTTCAATAATGTACATGTTAGAAATGTAGGCTATGTGTAATAGCATAACCTCTCATAATTTCTCATTAATTATTTTCTGATGAATAAAACATAACCTACAATAGTAGAGGTGACTATTCAATTCATTATCTAATGCACATCAATGGATTCACTTTAAAAAATGTATATAATAAGTGTAAATAATTTAATTGTCTTCATAGCTATATTGTAGAAGTTGTTAAGAAGACTGCAACTATTTTCATGAAACTATAACACTAATAGCCTTTTACAGGCACACTTAGTTCAATAGCCTATTGAAATGTTTTGGCCTATGTGATAGATCTTTTAATCAAATGAGAGTTAAACTCTTTATTTTTTTTGGCAACGGGTTTACTGTTAAAATTAAAACATGGAAGAAATAGCGTATTGTGTGATTATTCTTTTAAACAAAAGTTGTAATAATTGTTGTAGTAGTATTATGCATATCATACTGCACCACAGTAATATATTTCTGATCATTTCCTTAAGCTAACTCGAACTTATATTTTGACGGGTTGCCATGAGGAACTTTTAAGTTTCTCATGTAGTGAGATGACAGAAGCTGAAATCACCACGAGTGTCGCACACTTTGTATGTGTAGAAAACAAAACAGGCGTCTGTGCCATTTACATACACAGAGACACGCAGAACATGCAGGATTCATAATTAAATGGTATTTTTGCGGCTTAATATTTACAGATACTAGTCCATATCGCGACTCTATTTAAGTGTACTGACCTACTTTTGATTAATTCATCCAAACTTTGACATATTCCGTGACATTCCGCGTCATACAGTAAATTCCATTTATATGACTGGATTCCGTGATTCCGTCCACATTTTTGCACATTCCGCATCGCGGAAATCAGATAATATTGAGGTGTTTTGCAACTTCAGTGTAACGTTAGTGGATTGTGATTTATTGCAAATTAAGCAACGTCTGCTGCTGCCTTACCTTTGAGAGACAACTGATGTGTGATCACTGTGATCACTCCAGTTAGCAAGCGCTTTCGTAGTGAGAGTGAATTCCGCATTGATTGGTCGGACTCGTGACTCCCAACAAATCAGATGGGCGGTGGGCGGAGATTGCTTTAGGCCACAGAGTGGTGAGTTCTGACAGGCTGCATCAGAGCCAGTAGCGCGTTTCAAAATTAAGTTCTTTTATCGGCAAATCTGTTTTGAAATGACCGATACCGATAATCCTAAAAATGCTTAATATCGGCGCCGATAATTGGTCGACCCCTAGTCCAGTCTCTTTATTTACTAGCTTGTGTCTTAACAAGCTTTTTAATAAATGAACAGTTAGTATTATGTAATAGGGTCCCTAATTTTCTTATTTGATCTAATTTAGTTGTTAGCTTAATTTTAGATGATGCAATGGAAATATTGTATCATGAATTCTTGGATAACATTTAATGGCACATTGTTGTCTAAAAGCACTGTTTACTGCTTAAAAACATTTTTTGCAGTATGCAAGAAAATGTTATAAGTAGGGCTGCACGATAAATCGCATGCGATATTTAACGCGCATCTTGTCAGAAAAGCCGGTTCTGTAATCAGCGGTAAATCTCCATCACGTGCGTGCTTTCACATTGAGCAGCATTAACTACACAGAGCCGTTGTTCACTGACGAGCTGGGCAAAAAATCGTGCGAATATGAACGTGGTTTTGCACAGCTCGTCAGTGAACAACGGCTCTGTGTAGTTAATGCTGCTCAATGTGAAAGCACGCACGTGATGGAGATTTACCGCTGATTACAGAACCGGCTTTCTGACAAGATGCGCGTTAAATATCGCATGCGATATATCGTGCAGCCCTAGTTTTAAGCATTTCACTTGTAATTTGCTATCCACTGATGTTGTATGGGCTTTTATCTATTTACTTAGAACACTGATGTATCTAGTTGTCCTGATTTGTACTTCTTGTTTTTCAGAGGAAGTTGAATGAAATGAATAAAAGGGAAATGGCCTAGATGATCCTTATTTAGCAGAGCTGTTTCATTTACGCTTTAGATCAAATGAACTTTCAAGCATGATTTTCCAACCCAGTCTCATGAGAAGTAATAGTAATTTGTATGAGATTGAGAAAGCATAAAAAATCAGGTTGTTCAAAAACGAACAGCGCTGAACCTAAACTGAACCATGAAGTCCAAGCCCTTACCAAAGTCTTGAACGGATAGCTCACCCAGTTATGAAAATTATGTCTTAATTTTGTGTCATGCCAAGCCTGTATAGCTTTTTCCTTTCATGCAAAATATTTGATAGTCAACAAAACTTTATGGTTACCAACATTCTTTAAAACAGCATCTTTTGTGTTCTGCAAAAGAAACTCATAAGGGTTTTTATTTTTTGGGTGAATTATACCTCCATACCTCCATATATCCATATCATTATATCTCCATCTTTTACAAATTATTTTGCGTTTTCACAGGACTGTATTGGGTTTTATTTTCAAGTGTTGACGCGACATTTAGCCTGCTTCAGGTGCGGTCTTGCATCTAATGATAAGGTCTATATGTTAATGTAAAGCTAAACGTGTTATGAAACCAAATAGATATTAATTTCTTTTTCTCTTCCAAGCCCTTTCTTGTAAGGAAGTCATGACAAGACTCCCAGCAGACTGGATTTATCTCATCTGGAATGTAGTGAAGTGAAGTGACATGTGGCCAAGTATGGTGACCCATACTCGGAATTAGTGCTCTGCATTTAACCCATCCTAAGTGCACACACACAGCAGTGAACACACACACACACACCGTGAACACACACCCGGAGCAGTGGGCAGCCATTTATGCTGTGGCGCCCGGGGAGCAGTTGGGGGTTCGGTGCCTTGCTCAAGGGCACCTCAGTCGTGGTATTGAAGGTGGAAGAGAGCGCTGTTCATTCACTCCCCACACCTACAATTCCGGATCTGAGACTCGAACTTGCAACCTTTGGGTTACGAGTCCGACTCTCTAACCATTAGGCCACGACTTCCCCCATGTAGTAGCCAACTGTAACTCCGTGACAAGACTATTTTATTTATATATGAGTAAACATAAGCCTAACAGTCCACACCAATTCATTTTGTAATTGACACTGAATGCATTGCGTTATATTATTTACATTGTTGTACATACTGTACGTGTCAC
>NW_015645543.1:464126-471954 GCF_001515625.1 Sinocyclocheilus rhinocerous
CCGGGGAGCAGTTGGGGGTTCGGTGCCTTGCTCAAGGGCACCTCAGTCGTGGTATTGAAGGTGGAAGAGAGCGCTGTTCATTCACTCCCCACACCTACAATTCCGGATCTGAGACTCGAACTTGCAACCTTTGGGTTACGAGTCCGACTCTCTAACCATTAGGCCACGACTTCCCCCATGTAGTCATGTCCACAGCACTTAATTAGTGTCCTTACCCCAGCCCTTTTCCACATTAACTGCAATCTTCAACATGATGAAACCCTCAGTGAATCTATCCCGAGCTGTCCGAGGAGATAAGGACTCATTTTTACTCTTCACATAAAAATGTAGTCAACAAAAAACGTGGGTTAATGACATCATAATGTTGTTAATGGAATTTTGCTTTCACCTTAGGTCAGTGCGTCCATTCTGGGAAGAATCCGCTGTGCCTAGTGTCGAGTTAAAGAGGTTGAGGAGGGAGGCAGGGTAGTCTGGCTAGTGATAAGGCTTGCTGTGCTTTGTGGAATTACCTCATCAGTTAGATATGGCTGCCAGGGGATTTAGAAACGGGGTCTCTGCCATGTGAGGGTAAAACACACAACCCTTCATTACATTGTATAACCTCAAATGGCAGAGACGAACGTCTCCTGTGCAATATTTATTTTGTGGGTTGAATCGGAGTCTATACTATTTCACAGGGCCTGTTAAAGTATTTGTAGTGAACACACATGTAGCATTCCTCCCCCCTCAGCGTTTAACTGTATTTGCTCGGCCGTAGCAGACTGTCCAGACGCTAATTCCTTTCTATCCTCTGACACCTTTCATATGCACTGTCGGTCGCTTCTTAATTCAAACCTTAAAGGGAGTGGATCACGGTCTAGACTTCCCGTGTAACGGTCCCGTAGCCAAAAGTAGGTTGCCTTATAAATAGCACCTTCTATTGACAGTGCCAGGTGTGTATTAATTTCATATCTTTGGTCGTGCCAGCCAAACATCGAAATGATCACTAAAAATAACATCAGTAAAAGTGAGCTTTATTTTGACATGTCTGGTCATTGTGTAGTCAAACAACTGACCCCCATACCTTTTCTGTTTTCAGATCAGCTTTCAATTGACCAATCACATGTTTACAGCTCAGGACCAATCAGATAAAGCCCCAGACGACCAATCAGAGTCAATCTGGCGGTAAAGCGGATGAGAATGGGCACAGCAGGTATCCGCACTAAGAAGATGGTTTCTGTATTAGGACAGACCCAGCTGCCCGGCTCCTAGAGATTAGCAAATCTAGCCCCAACACCCCCCTCCCCTTAACCTCAGGCTTTTCCGTTCACGTCCCTTCTGGTCTACATATTACATCCTCTGGCCTAATACAGCTATCCCAGACTCATTTGACTTTCATTTGCCTTGTTTTCCCTGCATGTAATTGTGGTTTGATATATTGCAGCCCTGATAGTATAAGATGGTCCATCTGTATCTCCTCCGTGACTTAAGACATTCTGTGAGCTTTCAAATTGGTTTAGTCATGACTCATCTCAGTAACAGTTGTCGGTGGTGAAGTAATGACAGGATTTCCAGGTTGAGAAATTAGCCGTCAGGATGAATCAAACATGTCTGGCTCTGGACTACTAACTGTTAGTATTATTGCTTCAGGAAGCTCATCCCAGATAAGTCTTTGAGTGTGTGTTGATTGCTTGCAACAATGCAATTTATTTCAGCTATGCTCTTTCCTTTTTTTTTTTTTGGATGTTATCTTAATACAGAAGACTGTGGGTGTTACCTGGTGGAAATAGTAGGGATATTAATTTAATGAGATTTATTATCAATCACATTAATTATAAAAATGCAGTTAAAATGTTTATGCAATTAAACAGGATGACTGAACAAATTCTGTAAAGAAGAGTCTTCCTAGAGGTACCTCCTTCATGTTTTTGCCAGGCCAGATTCTAGTGGCATTACTAGGATGGTTGCTTTAGTAGGGAATTAATGTCAAGGAGATAAAAGGGCATAAAATTCAAATGAAATTATGGTAGGAAAAAATGTCACCATTGTAAATGTACAAATGCTACCTTCACCATGCAAAATAATTCACTCAAATTCATGGCAGCCAAGAGTCAGTTATAAAGCATTGGTTGTTGGTCTAGAGGTTGACTCGCGAGGAGTATTGGAGTGTTGTGAAGCAACTTGTAAAACTTTTCTCTATGATATAAAAACTGTATCTGTATGTCAGTGAATGTACAGTGGGTACGGAAAGTATTCAGACCCCCTTCAATTTTTCACTCTTTGTTATATTGCAGCCATTTGCTAAAATCATTTAAGTTAATTTTTTTTCCTCATTAATGTACACACAGCACCCCATATTGACAGAAAAACACAGAATTGTTGACATTTTTGCAGATTTATTAAAAAAAGAAAAACTGAAATATCACATAGTCCTAAAAGCATTTTTTAAAATGTGAACTAGCACCTCATGACTACACCACGTTATGTACAAGAAGCTGCAAAAGACACAGGCACAAATGGAATGTACAAAACATTGTGACATTAATTCTTAAGTAAATATAATGGGCGATATATTGCGTCACCAAAAATTATTGCGGTCATGTACATATATTGCGCGATAAGTCGATATATTGATTATTGCGACAGGCCTAACTGTATGAGCTGTGGATGAGAGCTGTACAGTGTTGTTCTATTATGGGATCAGTGACTGTTGACAACCACAGCGAACATGCAGTAAAGCTATAATGAGTAGCAATGTCACCACCAGAATTATGTCACTCACTCGCAATAATGTAATGTTTTTGAATTATCTTAATTTTGGGGCTAATTTCTTAATTAAATGAATGACATTTTATAATGAATTCAGGACATTTTTACTTTTTTATTGATTGGCAGCCCTTAAAAATAGAAACATCTATTCATAGGCCTCATACTTTTTGCAGACAAACCTCACTGATCTCTAATCACTAGCAATCCAGACTTTCTGAACTTTCAGTCATCATGCCCTCTAAACTTTACTTTCTATAACATCTTCCAACCCTTTGTTTCATCTCTTTTCAGAGGCAAATTATCTCTAGAGTTCCTCCAAGAGATTTGGCATGGGACGGATTTCAAGTTCAAGGGATTAAAAACCACATTCCTTTTGAGTGGATGAGTTTGGTGGAATGTGATAATGAATGTGCAAGGTTACGTACAGAAGGTCTATTTTAAGTCATGTTCGCAGAACCTCAAACAAGTCATGTGGTTTTTGTCTTTTTAATCCTCATATCTATTCAGACCAATGTAAACTACCCCACATTGTGCAATTGTTTAAGCAGTTGCAGATGTAGTTTAGTAGAAAAGATGCATTGTTTTTTGCAAAAGGTTCATATGGTTGGCATTAGAAAGTACTGGAAGTCATAACATGACAATTATTTCCCAGAGCTACAGATACTTGCCCCTCATATTACTCATGTCTGCTTCAGATTGGACCTAGACAACATCTCTGGGATTTATTTAGAGGTAAATCCACAGATGAACCCCTTCTATAACAGTTTCTGGCAAAATAGATGCAGTTATTACTCAAATCTCTGAACTTCCATGGTACGTTCACTTCTGAACTTTGTTAAACAAAGGGAGGCATTTGTACACCATCTAATAAAAGTTTCCCACAAAAATACTTTTTGCTCTTTATGGAAGAGGCAGTTGGTTATATGAGTAGAGTATGCTTTTAGTGAGTTGGGGGTTGGGGGACGGTTCAAAAACCAGGTTTTGAGAACATCTCAATATGTGTGAAAACAAGCTTTAGGGAATAACAGAGTGGCTTTAACAGCTGTTGTTTATCTGCACAGACCATTTGCATGAATCTGAACCAAGGATTTTCTCTTAGACATCTCAGCAGTCCTATAGGGATTTCTTTTGTACAGTGAAGCACTGCAAAGATTTGCATTCAGACCATGCTAATGGTAAAGCCCTGAATAGATATCCAGAGCCTTCCGTTTCAACCCCTCAAGCTCTTCCCTATTCACTGGGGTTTTATCAATATGCCACATGGCTGAAAATCTACTAATGAGATTAAGAGGGGAGATTATGTCTTTAGTGTACTTTCACCCTCCTGAACTGTTATAGCTGGCTGAATGGACAAATATTAAAGCCGTCATATTTCATTCACATCATCTTTCAGATTTCAGAGCAAGCAGCTTTAATGGTCTTTTTGGACTAGGGGGTTTTAAGAAAGATCTTTTTTTCCACTGTTACCCGTTTTCCACTATAGATTCATCAAAGAATAAAAAAAATGGTTTCCTTAAAAATATTAAGCAGCACAACTGTTACCAATATTGATAATAAAAGAGAAGTTTCATGAGCACCAAATTAGTAAATTAGAATGATTTCTGAAAGATCATGTGACACTAAAGACTATCACAGGGATAAATTAAATTTTAAAATATATTAAAATAGAAAACGTAAATTATAATAATCTTTCATAATATTACTGTTTTTACTACATTTAGATCAAATAAATGCAGCCTTGGTGAGCATAAAAGACTTTAAAAAAACTTTGAACTGACCCCAAACTTTTAAATGGTAGTGAGTTACATTCAAATAGAAAACTTATTTTAAATTATACAGTCAAACCAAAATTTATTCAGACACCTTCAACATTTCTCACATTATCACAATTTATTCACTATAGTTTAGAAAATGCTAATAAAATATGACAAGTTAAACTTTAAACTGTTAAACTGTGTCAGAACAAATTCATCTTGATAATGCCATCCTTCTGTTAGACTGTCTCACAAATAAATTAGGTTGAATAGCTGAAGTTTAAGTACACAATTAGATAATACTAATTTAGGTCAACCAATTACCAAGCAATGCTTAATTTTGTTCAGTCTGTGGTGTAAAAAGGTCACATTAGCAATTAAAGAAAAACCACTAAGCAAAACATGGTCAGGTCAAAGTGTCTGAATAATTTTTGGTCCCAAATTTTTATCAGTTTTACTGGTAGTCCACTGTATGACGACTTTTTGGTTATAATATGTCACAGTTCACTTTATTTTGCCATCCTCACTTACATAAATTAACTATAGTGTCCTGCACCGACCTAGTAAAAAAAATATAAAAAATTATATCTGGTCTCTGAATCATTTTTGGTTTCACTGTAGCAATGCTTAATTTTGTTCAGTCTGTGGTGTAAAAAGGTCACATTAGCAATTAAAGAAAAACCACTAAGCAAAACATGGTCAGGTCAAAGTGTCTGAATAATTTTTGGTCCCAAATTTTTATCAGTTTTACTGGTAGTCCACTGTATGACGACTTTTTGGTTATAATATGTCACAGTTCACTTTATTTTGCCATCCTCACTTACATAAATTAACTATAGTGTCCTGCACCCACTAGTAAAAAATATCAAAAATTATATAGGTGTCTGAATAATTTTTGGTTTGATTGTAATAATCTTTCATAATATTACTCTTTTTACTGCATTTTTGATCAACTAAATGCAGCCTTGGTGAGCAAAAATAATTTCTTAAAAAAACTTTTGAATGGTTGTGATCTTTTTGGTATCTGGGTGTAAGTGAGAAAAAGTGTAAAAGTTCAAGTGCAATAAACAGCGCCAAAGAGTAAAGCGATGGAAAATTGCCATATTTCCTGCATGCACTTTTAACTTTTTATCTTATTACTTCAAGCATATGTGGACATTTTTTTGTGTCATGTAGCTATCTATCATGTAATAATAATAATGTGAAAGAGTGATTCTGAGGTTTAAACATTCTCACACAGGAATGTGCTTTTCCAAGCATTCACCATGCTGCTCTGAGCTTATCATCTCAGGAATCCAAGAAAGAGAAGCAGTCCAAATGTTAGCAGTGTGAGTGTAATCGTTCAAACAGAGAACACGGCTAGTGCCAGGCCTGAACAGAGACGCACGCGTGTGATAAGAGGTCATAGTCCAGCCTGTTCTCATTCTCGAATTTTGAGAAGCCATTAGTTTGAAAGCCAACGGCTGGTTCACATGGCCTGCTGTGGTACATGAGTATTTGATCCAATTGGCCTTATGTACAGGTACAGGCAGTATGAACCCATTCATCACCAGGTCAGTTTCCTATTTAGCACATTGTTACACTTCTTTTGCATGAAAACCAAATAAAATGTGATTTAGCCTTGGGGCCTAGTGTGCTGAAAATATTCAGCATGACACATCAAGTACTTGGGTCACAACTTGGCAACACGCCTACATTGTTTTCACAGTGGGCAAGGAACTAAAATGATCTACCGTTTATTTTACTAACAGGAGATATATCGGTGTATGAGCACTCAAAGACAAGGAGATTATACAATGTGCTAGAGAAATATGCCTTATGTCCATTGATTCTTAACATCTAAATAACAAAATTGCCATGTTCTTTCCTACTTAGTTAACTGCTTATGTTAATGAGCAGATAACGCAAATTCAACATGAAAACCGTTCGATCTAAACTAGGGATGTCAATTTTCGATTATTCCCATGATCGATCATTGTTTAAATTAACAATCAATTAATAGATTAATCGTTAACCTTAATGCTGCAAAATGCGTCTATTGCAGTGTCATGTAGTCACCGACATGACAGGATGTGCAAATGATACACAAAACGCCAGCTTCCTCACCCGAAGGGGTTTTTAGTCTAAATAAAAGGCTGGTAGAAGGATTGTAAAATGAATAGATGTGATTATGATCATTTGATGAAATGAAGAGAGCGCACCGTAGTTACTTTGGGATCATTTTACTTTGATGGCTGTTTCATATCCTGCCACAGAGACCGCTGAATGCGCCTTTTTAAATGGTTTCATGGTGCTCATTGTTGTATTGATTAATCGTTAACCTTAATGCTGCAAAATGCGTCTATTGCAGTTTCATGTAGTCACCGACATGACAGGATGTGCAAATGATACACAAAACGCCAGCTTCCTCACCCGAAGGGGTTTTTAGTCTAAATAAAAGGCTGGTAGAAGGATTGTAAAATGAATAGATGTGATTATGATCATTTGATGAAATGAAGAGAGCGCACCGTAGTTACTTTGGGATCATTTTACTTTGATGGCTGTTTCATATCCTGCCACAGAGACCGCTGAATGCGCCTTTTTAAATGGTTTCATGGTGCTCATTGTTGTATTTTAAAACACAATCGCAATGTTTGCAATTGACATTATCGGCATTTAAAATAAAATTATCCCTAACGTAACTACGGCGCGGTGCTGTGCCGCGCGGTCAGTGAACCGCTTCCACCGCGGTGCCGCTGCAAAACACACTGTTGCTCACATGAAACATGTTTATGTGAATATTATGACACAAGTGAGGTACAAGGCTTTGTTTATAAGAGAAATATTTGGTTAGCAGGCAAATGTTACATCGCGACCATGTTTTTGGATTTATGCCGTTCGAACCCATACATTTAAAGCCATACATGGCTTTGTGTTCGGTTTTGCCGGTTTGTCACGAATTTAATAATATTTATTGTTTCTTTTCCCAAATCCTCACCATCCCACCCTCTAATTACGCAGGTTTATTTTCTTGTCATTCACTTTTAATCCCTGTTTTCGCATCTCTTACTGTGGTAAACATGCGGGTGGGAAATGAAAGATTTCGTGGCCATGAATTAAGAATTCGTTCCTACGACTTAATTCGTTCCCTCATTTTAGTTAAATCATGGGTTTCTGTAACGAATCAGTCCACTGAAGGCGAGAGTAGTGAAGAACCCATGTGCAGTTTATTTACAGACGTGATCCAAACATCCAAACATAAACCGAGACACAGACTTGACTTGACAAGGCATGAACAGACTTGACTTGACATGAACAGACTAGACTCACCGACAGCAGGTTACAAC
>NW_015645543.1:472150-496758 GCF_001515625.1 Sinocyclocheilus rhinocerous
GGAGGTTCTGCAGCGGATGCTACCACTTCTGGAGGCACTGGATTGGATTCATGTACAGGAGAAGCTTTTGGAGCAGACTCATGGATAGGAAAGGCCTCAGGAGCAGATTCGTGGATCGGAGAGGCCTCTGAGGCAGACTCGTGGACAGAAGAGGCCTCAGGAGCAGACTCGTGGACAGGAGAGGACTCTGGAGCGCAGTGTGCAGCCCACACGTTCAAAAGACATGAAAACATGAACAAGAAACACAACCCAAAACACCGCATTACAGTTATCTAGGGAACAAATTAATGAAACATGGACCGTGGCCACAAACTAAGGGTTTACTCACACTAGGCACAGTTGCCTTGAACCGAGCCCAAGTGCGATTATCCCCCTCCCCACTCCCCCGCTGGCCTGCACTCACACTTGCACTAAACATTCCGGACTGGAGCACGCTTGCGTCACGTAAGAGATAACAGGGAGAAAACCACTTTCGCTAATAGACTGCCTAATAAATTTATCATTTATGCCGTGCAGCGAATTTCACTTGCATGCATCAGAGGATTATTACAGAGACAGCTGACTTTAATGAAAGAATTTGCAAACCCAATCTCATGAATGTGCGTATCAATGCCACGAGTTTCTAATTATATTTGGCGTACTATTCATAACGCAGAAACTGACTTTGGCGTGCATATGATACGCAATGGTTAGGATTAGGGGTGTGTGGTAGGTGCGTATTATATGCACGCCAAAATCAATTTCTGCGTATAAATAGCACGCCAAATAGAAACCGAAAATCATGCTATTGATAAACATTTTCATGAGACTGGGCTCAATTTGCAGCTTTACTCGCAAACTACAATTCCTGTTCATCAATAAGGTGAGAACCAGACCCGTTATAAACCTAAATATTCTTGATTTAATTAAATTAATTGAAAAGTGTACTGTAGTAGTAGTAATAGAAGATGTTTGCGGTCGTAATGATGACAGTAGCGCACACAAAATAGTAGCTGTTCCATGCTCCGGCGCGGTTAGCAATCATACTACATACGTACCGTGCCTGAGCCCAACTGAACCGTGCTCTTGCCCACCTCTTCCAAGCGAGCCAGGGACGGTTAAACGAACCGGTACGGAGCGATCACACTAGTCAAACGAACCGGGCTTTGGGGGTCAAACGCGCTCGGGCACGGTTCAGATCGCCACGTGTGAGTACACCCTAATAAGTCGTAGGAACGACTTAACAAGTTGTAGGAATGTATTATATATATATATATATATATATGTATGTATGTATATATGTATATAAGCACTAATATGTCCTGCTCGTGTCTCGCAGCCCTGTCAAAGCGCAGTGCCCGATATGAAACAATTATCTGGGGAAATAATAATTAAACATGACTTAGTTACTAAATTTCTATTGCTTTCCATGTTGAAGGACTTTGTATTGTTTTTATTGTACATTTAAAGCTTGGATCACATTAAAAGTGTAATTTTTACGTTAGGGAATTATTTTAGCAAAAGATCCAGCCCCGTCACCGTCACTCACAGCCGCTTGCACGTGCTTTGCGCATGAGCCGCACGCACCCCAAAATTAAATTGCTTAATCGACCATCGATAGCTTTAATCGATTACATCTCTTATCGACAATTAATTGATCGTCGATTAATCATTGACATCCCTAATCTAAACCACTTATCTTGCCTCTGGCTCTAAATATTGCTCGGCTGAAGAGGACTTTTATCAGATAAAAGTGAAATGCTTACACTGAGGTTATGTTTGTGCCATATGTCTCTGTTCTCCAGTGGGTTAGGATAATTTTTTTTGAGATAATGTTAAGTGTTTCCTGTTTTTGCAAAGGCCCACCATGACAAAAAGGAGATCTCCAGGCTGTTGCTAGTTGTTTAAAGTTTCTTTTGGAGGTTTATGTAGATTTTCACAACTTTTTATAGCTAAAAGTCTAATGTTTGCTCTTTTCCTTCTCCCATGTTCTTTCATTAGAAGAGGATTAAAAGCTTATTATCATATCAGTTTTGGCAATAAACTGACAGTGATGTTTGTTCTGAACAGTCCTTCGCAATACCAGTATAATTCCATTCATGTAATCTTACATTCCTGCTTGTATTTTTATTCTACATGCTAAGCATCCAGATTAGAGCCCGACTATCGATATATCGGCCGATATTCTTTGTGTATATTATAGTACAGTATAGGGATGTTCCGATCCGCCTTTTTCGCCTCCGATACCGATTCCAATACCTAGGGTTCGGTATTGGCCGATACCGATACCGATCCGATACCAGGGAAGTTTTTTTCCCCCGTTTAAATAAATGTAGAATTTATATATCTGTGTGTGGAACTGATAATCATTCTTTCACAATCTACTAGATACAGACTACTTCATTATAAAGAAAAATAAAATAAACAATAAATATGAAAAAATATAGGCCTATGATGTAGAGGGTTGAAAAGAGACAAGGCTGATATGATGTAGTATTAGTCCACTTGTATTCTAGTTGTAATAAGGTCAATGACTTGACATTAATTTTTTTTATCCTATCTATAATTATTCAATTTTTATAATTTTTTTAAAAACGTAAATTTTTTTTTGTTAGTTTAGGTTGCAAAATATCATGCTTCAACTCCCTTAAAACTTTGAAGTCCAAGTTTTATCTCAAAATATTTGGAATGCAATGAGATTTAAGGAAAATAGGTTACTTGTTAATATCACTACATTGAATCTTTTCTCGAAAATGAAGCCGTTCGAGACCAATGTGAATACGAAGCGTACATTTCTAAGAACAAATTAGATTTTTAAACTAGATTTTATTGTGGAAAGTACCATTCTTAAATATCAGTGAGTAACCCAAAACTCTGTGTTGGTGTGGCAATATGGCATACACTTTCAGAGAGTTTCATTTATTTTATTATCATTGTCAAAAACAGATTGTTATTTGCTGTTGTTGTTCAACTTAATTTGAACTGGAATTTCTGTTCCTGTTTTGCTGTAACTGTTCTTAGAAAAAGAAAAAATGAACAAAAAAAACAAAATGAACATTTACCTCAGAACAAAATGTACTTGATCCTGGTTCTTCTCTTACATTTGAGGGAATATTATAGACCCATATTGATTTTTCAGCTTGTCTGTTTTGAAGTGTAGTCTCAGTCAGTGTGTTCTGAAATACACTGCTAACGATGTTTGAGCGCCAGAGAATGCCAGGAGCCTAATTCAGACTTTGTTCTTTTACAAATGATCCTCATTTATTTCATGAGTAGGGTTGTGCTGATAGACGATAGTTTCGTGTATCGACGATAGTCAGAGATATCGACGATAGCAGATGTCTTTGTCGATAGTCAAGACGATATTAGGCTTATTCTCCTATTAATGTATTTAATAATAATAATAATTATTATTATTATTATTATTATGATTAGGCGGCCTATTATAATTCGGCTATCAAATTGCCCCGCTATTTCACTTCAGCACCGCATTTCTCATTTGCACACACACACGCGTGCAAATGAGGTTTAAAGCCTGTAGCTGGTGAAGGAGTCTCCAACCACAAACAGACGTACATCGTCTGCTGATATAAGGTATTTCATTGCACTTTAACAAGTAATCTGAACGGCCTATATATGTGCAATATTTTAACCGAGCCCTTTACTAACTGAGTTTAATGCCACAGTTATGTTAGAATCCATCTCATTCTTGTTTCTGTGGTGGTGCTTTGGGCTCGTGGTCCGGAGCGCTGTATGACTGATGTATCCGTTCAATTTAACTTTACTCCAAATATATGAACTTACCTGTTTTAAATACTTTATATTTATGTCCAATATTTAGTGTTAAACTGTTGGTCTTTAAATGAAATCCTCTATTGATTTTCACCGTTGACTGATTTTGCAGACCTTTTAGACTGATAACGTCTGTGCGCCGATGTGGCAAACTTGTCACAGGACGCGCGGTATGACAGTTGTGTCTGACTATATATGAACTAGCTGTTTTAAATACAGTATTTTTATATTTAACATGTTAGTTTATCAGTATGTTTGAAAGTATATTATTTAGATTATTGGTGCTTCCATAGGCTCACTCTCGCGCACCCACGCGGTTTAAAACACCAAATAGTTATGCTATGACAAGTACAGAGAGTCTCTCTCTTGCCCCACCCATGCACGATAATATCGTGTATCGTCGATCTCACAGGCTGACGATATGATGATTTGAAAAATGACCATATCGCCCAACACTATTCATGAGTTGACTTTAAATAGCTTCAGCTGATTGCAGATAGTAGGCCAAAGTCAAACAGCTCCCAAAAATAGTGCTTGGTATACTGTGGCTCGTGTAATGTTACACTGCATTTCAAAAATAGTGACAGATTTAAGCGGTGGCCTCTGCGTTTCACCCACTGACCTCTGTGGTCTGCTTTCAGCTCACTGCCTAGACTACATTTAGAGCAATTGCATTCTGGCTTGTTCAGAACTCTTCAACGTTTTAGTAACTGTGGACTTCTCAAAATTATTTCCTGCATTGACAACTTCAAAGGAGATCTTCAAGCAGTTGTTCTGCTTTACTATGTTCAACACTGGGCATTGTTTCACTGTTATGCACAGTTACAAAGATTAGATTTGTCTGCATTTGAATCTCAGCTGTGAATAAGCCCTTGTTAGGAAACTGTTTCATCCGTTCCTGTGGTTCCTGAGAGGTTTCAAGAACTGGAAGGAAATAATATGATTCATGCCACAAGCGTTTTATTCCTTTGAGATGCCTGTAAATTGTAGGTGAAATTCAGGTGACTTCATCCGTTGTTTCACATGATTGCTTTCCTTTTGACCTCACTGCCTTTGATGGAAATTGTTTGTTTGTATGGATCCACAAGTGTCAATAGCAATCAGTCTTCCCATTTACAAAGGGTTGTTATGCCATACAATGCAATGAAAAAGTATATGAGCAATTGTGACTGGTATAGGTTATTAACTCACAGCTCAAGCAGGCAGTAATGTGTACAGATTTTAGCGCCTCCTGTAAATAATTTCCAATGTATATTTCTTGTTATATTTAATGCATTGCCAACCCTTATTTGAATCAGATAGCTTGAGATGCCAAGACTGATCCAGCGGCTTTTGGTGTCACTGCATCATTCTTTCATGTTAGAAGTTTGGAGGAGGCGTATCTATTCCCCTTTTAGTCATACTAAGAGCGGCTTCTGTGATTGATCTGAACTCTTTCGTCTTTCTCTCCTCAACCTCTCCGAGTGTGTAAAAGCTCTTATCAGCATGCTCTCTCATTTGTTCAAAGGCTAGTAACTCATGTTCTTTGAGTTTGACTCATATGTAGGGCTGGGTATCGTTCAACATTTTTCAATATCGATACCGATACCAATACCTTGACTTCGATACCGGTTCCTGAACGATACTTTTTTCGATACCAATTTTATTAAATAAATTTTAACAAGATTACATTATCTAAAAAAAAAATTTGGTTTTATTTTTGAATATGCATTAATTCATCTCACTCACAAAAAAAAAGAAAAAAACACAGATTCAGTATTCCTCAAAATGAATAAAAATAATGCAACTCAGAATATATGGAGTAACGCAATATTGTAATGCATTACTTTTAAAAGTAACTTTCCCCAACACTGCTCATATGTATATGTTTTTCAAAGGTCATGGGTGAAGACAAATAGGGAAAGCTGGTTGATTTCCATTAGGGTCTGCTGAAGAGACGAAAAACTGTTGTTAGCTAATAGCTGATGTCAATCATGAACTTGAAATATTGGCTCTTTTAAAACAATGCTAAAGTTTATTTCCAGTTCACAGACAATTTTTAACTGCCTAAGACCGGATTTGCTCCGTCTGTTAAAGAGGACAATGAAATGGTGTTTTAATGGGAACACTTTAACCACACATTTTTGTTTGTTATTGTAAGTCGCTTTTTACTGCTAATGTTCAAGTCTTGATCATTTAGGCTAGACATGATGTGGGCAAAAAGTCCGAGGCCACCAGTGATTTTTTTTCCTTTTCATGTTGCGATTAATTGCTAATGCTTTTATCACGGTATGCGGTATTATCACGATATTGAAATTTAGTTTTAAAAAAGTGCTGTCATAATACAGTATAACAGGTTTAATAACATTTTTCTTATAACAAAAATAACTGAACATTTAAATGCAATAAAGCAATACAGAAAAATGTATAAAGTTAAAAGTTTTACACAGATTACCTCTCATCCAATAATGACAATAGCTTTGTGCTTTGTTACTTGTGAGATCTGTCCTATATCTATGAGCTGTGTGCATGTTTTTAATTTTTTTTTCCCACTTTTTCTTCTTTAGGCCCATGAATGGAACAAGAATGATGAGCGTCTCCTGAGTGCAGTAGAGCATGGAGAAGCAGATAAAGTCACCTCCCTCCTGTCGAAGAAAGGAGCCTGTCCCACCAAGCTTGATAGCGAGGGAAAGTCTGCGTGAGTACTGGAACTGATATTGCTCTCATTCTTATTTTAATCAGACGTTGACTGCTCTAATTGTGACTTCAGCAGTGTTTTGAGAGAATTTTCTGCAGTCCACTTGAGAAATGCATAAAAATGAATTTGCATGTGTGTGTTTACACTTCAGCTGAAAGAGAGATGCGAGTTATGCTTTTTTTGCATCCATTCATCATAGTGTTTATTTAGCTGTGGAAATGATAATCTAAACTCCAGTCAAACAAATTTAGTCCTTCATTTACCCCATCAGCATTTTCTTTCATTGCATTTACATCAGCCTTCATTTTCTCTTATTTACCGTAACAGGCACACAGATGTTCGCTCGATTTGTTTATGCAAGTCATCCAGTTTTAAAATCACGCATGACACGCATTTTAACCAACAATGACTTAAACACTCGAAATCCTACAAAAATGAGCTTAGCTTTTCTGACTTTCTCGTTTAGCAATTTTCTGTCGTTTTGCTTAGAAGTCATAGGAAGGGCACTTAAATATATGTTATACTAGTTCAAAGAAGTTTGAATGCTTTGTTTCTTTGTTTTGGCAGAGATTAATGTGATTTTGTTTTATTGGAGTCTCAACCTGAATAATTACTTGCTTGTGTCTACATTTTTGTGGGAAAATATACATGTTTTAAAATGTTGTGGACAGATTTATTGTGTTTGTGAAAATAACAAGAAATTTAAATCCACCATAAAGGAGTTTTTAGAGTCTGACATCATAAGATTGTGATATTTTAGCAAGAAAGTTTAGTTTTCTCATGCTGAACTCCGTACTATCTGGTTGCTAGGGCATTGCTAGGATGTTCTGAGTGACTTAGATTTAACCTAAATTTGCACGGCGTGATTTGGACACAATATTTGAGTGATTTTCCTGTTTTGTAGGATTGTCTAACAGAATGGCTCATGTAATGCATGTTAGATGGACTATTGACATGTACCTTCAAAACATCAGTTATAAAGAAAGAAAAGAAACATTCCTATAGGCAGCACAGCAGAGATGAATCAATGAGCGAGCTCCAGTGAAAGCAGAGAGACGAGCTTGCTCTCTTCACTCTGTAAGTAATGAACTCAGACACTGCCGACCTGAATGAGTCTCCAGTGTCCTGCGTTACGATGGCTTGAGCCGAAGCGCTCTCATAGGCTCACAATAAATCCTTATCTGCCTGTTTGAGGAGTTCATTGTGTTCGAGTGCTTGCGCTCCAGAGGGTTCACGAGCCAGAGAGGCACATGCAGAACACAGAGCCTCGCTGTATTTCCAAACTGTCACAGTCGCCATGGAGATATAATTTCCTGATAATGAAAGAGTCGGGCACGAGACCCTGTGCGATTTGATAATCATATGCTCCGGTGATCATGTTATTTACCTTGAAAAGGACTGTGAAAGAGCTCTTGATCATATTAATTACAAAAACACAAGGCAAATGCTGCAGCAAATGTGTTAGCTTCTACCTTCCAGGGTTAAAAACAAGAATCTGCTCTCTAGCTTGTGGAGAATGCAGTGATTAAACGTTTAATTGACTTGAACATTTAATTAAAGGGGTCATATGATGCGATTTCAATTTTTCTTTCTCTTCACTGCAAAAAATGGCTTATCTTACTTAGTATTTTTGCCTTGTTTCTAGTCAAAATATCTAAAAATTCTTTTACTAGATAAGCAAAATAACTTAAGGTATTTAGTCTTGTTTCAAGGGGGGAAAAAAAACTAAATTAAGTGCATTTTGCTTAAAACAAGTAAAATTATCTGCCAGTGGGGTAAGTAAAATACTCGTTTTAAGAATATTTTACTTACCCCACTGGCAGATAATTTGCAAAATGCACTTAATTTAGTTTTTTCCCCATTGAAACAAGACTAAATACCTTAAGTTATTTTGCTTATCTAGTAAAAGTATCTTGATTTAAGAATTTTATTTTGACAAGAAACAAGACAAAAATACTAAGTAAGATAAGCCATTTTTTTGCAGTGTTTGGTGTCTTACAAGCTCTTGGTGCATAAAGAAGATCTGTAACGTTGCAAAGACTAAAGTCTCAAATCCAAAGAGATATTCTTTATAAAAGTTAAGAGTCAACCACGCCTACCTAAAACGGCTAGTTCTAACACGCCCCCACATGTCTACGTCACGATGTGGGAAGATTTGCATAACGGGTATTCAGCTTTGTAAAAATCGACGCGTTTCAGAAAGGCGGGGCATGGAGGAGAAACAATAATGTACATTATATGGAAAATAATGTGTTTTTTTAACCTTAAACCGCATAAACACATTGCATTACACCAAATACACAACATAATGTTCTTTTTAGCAACGTCATATGACCCCTTTAAATCTAAGGATGCCTGTGATTAAGATTCATAATTTTAAAACTTTACCAAGAAAGTTTTTTTTCTTAATTTAAAGTTCACTCAAAAATTAAAATTCTGCCATCATTTATTCACCCACATATTGTTTCAAATCTGTGTAACCCAAAAGAAGATATTTTGAAAAATATATCAGCTTTTTCCCCATACAATAGAAGTCAATGGTAACCAGAATGTTTGGTTGCCTTTAATGTTCAGCAGAAAAATGTCAAACAGGTGATGGCTTTCTTTCTACTTCATAACACAAAAAAATAACAGTTTTCATTTTTGTGTAAATGATCTCTTTAAATACTGTGTTTCAGGCCAATTTAAAAGCACCAGTGATACGTGTTGCTTTAATTCTTCCAAAAACAGTGTAGTTGTTTCTGGACTGACCTTTAATAGCATTAGAGTGATGTATATTCTGTTTAAATTGCCATATTTGAATATTTAAAGTTCTTGGCTTGTTCATTTAAAGGTCAGACCTAGGTAGCTGCCGTGAGTGACATAATTATCGAGGTCATTATCAGGACATCTTGCGTAGCTTTTGCAGTTAGCTTTATTACTGCCCAAAAGAGAGATTCCAGTGCATCTTGATCCTTATCTTCTAGATAGGTTGTAATCGATTTAATGTAGATTAATGTGTTTTCTCAAGTTTGTCCTCCAAAGAGCCAATTAATGAAGAGATGGTAGATATCACACCAGCGTGGTTCAGTGGAAGCTATTTATAAAGTAATAGAGAACACTGAACTTTTTAATCACAAGGAGCAATTCAACGTCTTTTTTTCTGTGCCCTCAGGTCAGAGATTTCATGACTAATGAAAGATTTAAAGGAATCGTTCACCCACACATGAATATTTTTCCTCATTAGCTGGGTTTCCAACCATGTATTTTCATGTGAATTTTGGGGTGTTATTATTAATTTTATTTTTTGTAAATTTAGGTTAATATTGGATGGAAACCTCAAGATTTAAATAAAATCTCCAAAACGTGCATTAAAACATACTGTATACTACCGTTTAAAAGTTTGGGGCCCTGTTTACTTTTTTTAGTTAGGATGCATAAAATTCATTCATTTTCAAATAAATGCTGATCTTTTGAACTTTATATTCATCTAAGAATCCTGAAAAAATGTATCATGGTTTACACATGAATATTAGGCAGCACAACTGTTTGAACATGTGACAGTGAATACCTGAGCAGCTAAAAATTCTTCTTTGTCATCACATGATGGCATTACATTTTAAAATATATTAAAATAAAAAAACAGCTATTTTAAATAGCTAGTAATTTTTTAGATTTCATATTTCATATTATTAACTGTATTTTTGGTCAAATAAATGCAGCCTTCTTTAAAATTTTGAAGGTCTTAATGTATTTTGACAACAATGTTAATTGCTGCTTTGTGCTTGACTTGCTACACAGAATGAAAAGCATTGATCTAATGTCACTCATTCACACTAGAATGCTTTACAATTGCCTTAGGACAAGCATATATGTAGAGCATGTCATTGACCTACCTTTGAAATCAAAGTGCCCTCTATTTACTGGATGTAGGTTACAGACAAGATGTACAAACTGACTAAATATGAGTGGCATGGCTAATCTGCAACTAAAATTAAGTGTTCATAACACTCTCCCCTCCTTTCTTTCTCAGTCTGCATGTAGCAGCCACACGAGGTCAAGCTGAGTGCCTTGCTGTTATCCTGGCTCACGGGGCTGATGTTTCTCTGCAGGACGCTTCAGGTCGGTTACAACTAGATTAATGTGTGTTCTTGCATTGCTTTAATGTTACATTAATAGCATAAAATGTAAATAACAAGTCTTGTTTTCTCCTCTTCACATCAGGGTTTACTGCTTTACACCTTGCTGCCAAAAACAACCATTCAGAGTGTGCCAAAAAGTTGCTTCAGGTAATATTTTCGATTGATTGTGAATCATAGACTGAGAGTTCGATGTACGCACAGAGATGGAGCGAATTCAAATGGGAAAAACAGCCATGTCTGTTGCCATGCAATGTGTGCCAGCTAAACAAAGGAAGCAGATTTCGTTCTGCAGTTTTGTAAACTAGCAAATCCCACGGCCTCCCTCTGTGAGCTTGGAGAGTGTTGCATGTTTGGATGTGTGTGGGCAGGCTGGCATGTTCGAAGATGATTTGGTGAAGTGCCGGTTACCTTATCTAGCGTCTCTTTTATCATCATGGGCGACTCATTCTCCGCTCCGTGTGATTCTACCAGAGCAGCACAGATCTGAAATATCTATGGCCTGTCAACTGTGTTCACTAATGGCTTTGCCAGTATGGATTAAAAGAGGCATTGATATTAGCAATTTACCACTGCAACAGAAGTTGTATTCACACAGTAGGACCCCAAAAAAAGTGGTTGGGCACGGTAAGACACACTTAAAATGTTTGAATATTATTTTATTGGACACCAAAATCCAGAAAATATCCAAAATACTTTTAGTCTCAGTTTTGAACCGGCTATCTAAATTTTAACTCCTATACAACTTTTTTTGTCAAATGTTTTACATGAAAGGTGTGATCCGGTTATCTTTTTTTAAAACATAAATGCCGCTTTTTTTATCCAATTAATTTAATACATTTTAAGAATTTCAAATAATATTTTTTTCTTTCTTCTGAACAGCAAATCTATGGTTTCACATTTATAAATTAGGTAACACTTTAGTATAGTGACCAATTCTCACTATGAACTAGTTGCTTATTACCATACTTATTATTAACATATTGGCTGTTTATTACTACTTATAAAGCACATATTCTGCATGACCATATTTTACATCCCTAATCTTACCCAATACCTAAGCTTAACAACTACCATTTTATTAATAAGCAGAAAATTAGGAGTTTGAGGCAAAAGTCATAGTTAATAGTTTGTTAATGGCGAGAATTCAACCTTAAAATAAAGTGACCATAAATTACATTTTACACAAGAATAAATTAAATTGTAAAATATATTAAAACAGAAAACTCTTTTGATTTAAATAAATGCAGCTATGAAGAGCATCACAGATTTCTTTCAAGACATTAAACAAAACAATACTGACCCCAATTTTTTGAATGGTAATGTACATTATTCTTTTTGCCAGCATTAAACTTCCACCCTTAAAAGTGTTGCTCAAGTGAAAAATTAGAAGTTTTGAATGGTGTGATTTTATTGAGGAAAGCCTTGGAAATATATTCCCCTTCACACAGCCAGGCCGGCGTTGAATTCATTAGCCTTTTTCCCCTGGAGATCCTGTGAAACAGAAAAATTAACTGCTGCACTAATGAAAGGGCCTGACAGTAGTAATTCAGTTTCATCCAGCAGTCATAAACCAAAAGTCCTTACTTGGATTCCTAAGCACAACAAATGCTCTAATGTCCCCAATGCCTTGAGATTCTGCTGAAATTTTCCATGAATATGAAAATACTTTCTAGGCTAATTTTCCCAAAGAGTAGATTGAAAGGCTAGTCATTTCTAATGACAACAAAAGAGTCTCTTTACTGGTTAAATTAAGCTTGTTTGAGGGATTTAAGAGGACATATGGAATCTCGTTTACATAATAGTGGCAGTATGGACTAGAGGGTTAATTTCTGTAAGTCAGTAATCACATTTAATTGGACGTTCCATATTAGGCACAATTTTAGGTCAGATTGGCTGCTGCAGTCAGATTTAATATACTGTATGACACCTCTCCTCTGATAATTAGTGATCGACCGATATTGACATTTTATAACCGATACCGATATCAATTATTTGCGTGTTTATGTGCCCGATAACCGATATGCAGAACCGATATTTATTTACTGTTATAAAGTAAACTTCATACTTCACTTTGGTTTTTCCTCCTTTCAGTCATCTTAAAAAAAGTGTTGAAAATTACCAGTCTTTCATGTTAAATTTAATCTTCACATTACAACAATAAAAAAAGCTGCATAAACTGCATATCAGGCATTTATGTAATACATCTAATTTGTGCATTAATGGCTGTTATGTTAAATAAAGTTTACTAACTACAGTAAATCAAGTACCTGTGCACGCCGTTGTTGTTGTCGTCTCCTCTCCCTTCAGAAGCCGTGGTGCAATGGCGATCCTGCGCGCAATTCTCAAAACATCCACAAGATGGCGGCATTTATCGGTGAATCCGATAATACAAAACCGATATCCGATTATTGTAAAATGCTTAAATATCGGGGAAAATATCGGTAAATCAATATATCGGTCGATCTCTACTGATAATGCCTGTCAAATAAATGCCTTGTGCCTGTTCATCCATGAACACCAGCATGACATTCTGTTAAATGTTTAATAGGAACGCACATCATTAACTCACATAAAAAAAAAAAAATAAGTGAATAGTGTAGCTGTTTTGATTGAAAGGTCGTAATTGGTGTCTAGCTGTTCCTTCTGGGTAGAACATGTCATGGTGGTTTTAGATTAAGTGTTTGAAGAAATAATTGAATGTGCTTCCTTCTACAGACTAAGTGTGTGGTGGATGCGCTAGACGGCTCAGGGAGGACGGCTCTCCATCACGCAGGTGAGGTTTACTTTAACACTGAGAGGAGCCATTCAAGGACAAGCAACAGGCTTTATCTTCAGTATGACTTGTTCTCTTTCATTATTTTTGTTTAATAGACCTCTTTGAGGATTGATTGTTTGCTCAGAGTGGTATCATGGTGTAAATGTGCACTTCCAAACATTAACCCCACGACTTTGCTGCCGCCACTCTACTCCCAAGCACAGAATGTTATTGTGGACCATTTGCACCAAATTGCCAGGTGTAGAGGGCAAACACGCACACAAAAAAAACATGTTTTTATTTATGGAGAGACACTTCGTTCAGAAAATTGCTCCCTAGCAAGCCCATTTCACTCTATAGAAAAAGTGTGGTGTAGGGGAAAAAAATTGACAGCTTGTTTGTTGATAACTGAGCCTTTTTCCAGCTGTTATGGATAGAACTGGGGTGGGATAGGCCACGAAGAGCAAGGAGCTTTCTGCCACCTGGAGGTCAGAAGTCTGCTGGAAGGATGTAATTTATCCCACAATGAAAAACAAGAAGCAAAACATGGTTTCATACAGACTACAAAGCAGAGAAATCCTTCAGTTAATTGGAGGATGCATTTATGCCCATCCGCTGCATGAGAATAATGGCTGTGATTGGTTGAGAAATGGAACATGTTGTAATTTTTAAAGGGGTCGCTAATAATTGTTTGGAAATAAGTGCTGTCACACACTGTGAGCCTGGTTTTGGTCTCTGTGGGAAAGCTTAAAGTGTTTGCAGTAATTACACTTTAAGGAGTTTGTTAGCCAGCTGTTAAACTCTTGTTTGTGTCTCTGTGGGGATAAAGAACTGCTTCTGATTATCTGTCCTCTCGTTCTTTCTTCTGTAGCTGCCAGCGGAGACGCTGTGATAGTTCAGCTTCTGTGCAAGCACAGGTGTCATGTCAATCTTAAGGATTCGGTATGTATGAGTCTTATGCTGTCTGAACTGCTGTGAAAATGGCTTTCCCGTCTTTCTCTGCATGTGTTTTGCTGCATCTCAAACTGCTTGTGGTCAACCTCAAACATGTGCATTGTCAAACACAACTCCTCAAAGACTGTTCTCTGTGGGTTTGAATCCCAGTTCGGCTACATTGATTAAAATCCCCACGGCACACTTGAGGTCCCTGTTACTTTGAGATTGCTTGTCCGAGGTTGTTTTTCTGCTCTGCTCTGCTCTTGTCTTTTAGTTTTTCTTCTACAGTTTGTTTTCTTTTATTCCTTTGAGAGTCTCACAGTGCTGCTTTTAAATGGCTTCTGTCTGGGTAATGACAAGATCACTGACTAGTACTACAAAAAGAATTTGCTTTCTTTATTTACAGGTAGTAGGGATTTTATTTTCATAACTCAGACAACAACACCAACAAAAAACTATCTAGCATATTTTGGTAAAAAACATTTGTAATACCATACAAATGTATATTGAGAGTGTTAATAACTTTTATAAATTAAATATAAATTAATATTTAATATGTTATTATAAATATTTATTAAGTATTTAAAATGTATAATATATATACATATTAAAAATATATACATCTGTTATACATTAAATACATTCCTATCTGTTTTCTTAGAATATGTAAATATATGAAACATTCTGTACAAATCTTGTTTACATCCAGCTTTATTTTTTAATGTTCCCAATTTTGCATAAAAATATGTGGTTGGTTAGTGTTAGCATCTGCCATTTATTTTAACTTTTAACAATCATCCCACATATGTAGTTATATATAATATAGTTTTAAGTAACTAAAATACTTCAAAACAACAGAAGAAACAAAAGAAAAATATTGGCAGTCAGGCACATCCAGGCACACTTTTTATACCTCGGTGTTAAAAAGTTTCTTGTAATGTGAAACCATCACAATGCTAAAACTCAATTGTTAATTTAATCTATTGGCCATCGTACTGACCTTATTTACCCCTCTATTTCAGGAAATCATTAATATGCATCTGACTTATCTGGGCATCTATAAGAAATATACAAATTATTCTTATTCAACATTCTTTGGATGGTTGGAGCTTTCCCTGCAGTGTATATTTTAATTGAGAAATAAATCCACAATTATTCACAGTTATCCTTTAATAGTAGTGTTAAGACCCACAGCGCTTTTATCCCAGAGATTAGACTGACTGCGGGGAAGGATGAACGACCCTGATGCAACTCCAGAGAAATATTTCATGCTAATAATGCATCAAATAGCTATGTTCTGTCAGGGGAGACTGCTGGTAGAAAGAGGCAACAGCTAAACAACGTTCATTAAGTCATCCTCTCTAAAATGTATGGTAGAGAAAGATGGTTTGTGACGGGAATGATTTATAATGAGCCGCTTTGTTATCTAGAAAACAAGCATAACTTCCTTTAAAGTCAAGTTTCTTTTAATCCATTTTTGCAGGTAGCAGAACAAAATGCAGGATATAGTTTTGCATTTTGCATGAAAAATTTCCCAGCCTCTTTTACGTGAATCAAAAGCATAAATATATTTTATGTGCAACAACAGCATGCTGTCTCAGTGGCCTTACACTACTCTTTCCACCACTGGATGTGACCGATGTGATAAGCATGAGTTCTGGGCCGCGGCTCCGCCGGTATAAACACCAGCATTGACTGAGTGGCCGCAATCAGCTCCGGTGACCGTAACACAGGCTTTAATGCGCCGCAGACGTGTGCCGTGATGCGCAGATCAGCTCTAGTCTCTAACATCACTGAATCTGCTGTTAAAAATTAACCATCCATTCATCATATCATCATGCAAAACTAAGAATTAGAATCATTGTAATGTGACGATCAAATATAGGTGGGGATGGGTGGCAAGTGAATTTGAAGCAGCGGACTCGGGTGAAGTTTGAGCTCATCCGCGCATCTCTACACTACACTGACCTGGGTCACCAGTAGCAAACAATGGAGCAAAACTGCTGGACAAACTAAGTAATTACACCATTTAGAAGCATTTAATCTGCTGTTATATGTTCTGTAAAAAAAAAAAAGTTCATATCGCCGGCATATTCGTCGATACAATATATCGGCGACAGGCTCATATCGTCCGATAATATCGGCTAAACTAAATATCTGTCGGGCTCTAATATATATATATATAGAGAGAGAGTAAATTTTTAGCAGAGTTTAATTTCTGAGTGAATTATTCTTTTAAGTCAAAATTTCTTTTAAGTCAAAATGTATATATATATATATATAAATTTTGACTTAAAAGAATAATTCACTCAGAAATTAAAATCTGCTAAAAATTTACTCTCTGTCAGGCCTTCCAAGACGTAGATGAGTTTACTTCATTGGAACAGATTTGGAGAAATTTTGCATTACATCATTGCTCACCAATGGGTCCTCTGCAGTGAATGGGTGGCGTCAGAATGAGAGTCCAAACAGCTGATAAAAACATCACAATAATCCACAAGACTTCATTTCATTAGTTAACATCTTGTGAAGTGAAAAGTTTACTGCATTCACGGCAGAGGACACATTGATGAACAAGTGATGTCTTGCTAAATTTCTCAAAATCTGTTCCATTTCTGTTACATTTACATTTAATCATTTAGCAGACGTTTTTATCCAAAGCAATTTACAAATGAGGACAATAGAAGCAATCAAAACAACAAAAGCGCAACAATAGATAAGATTTACATCTTAGATGGCCTGAGGGTGAGCAGAATATTAATTTATACATTTTTGGGTGAACTATTCCTTGAACCGCTGTTCTTGTCTGTTAGTTTAACAGCCTTTGTCTTCAATTTTACATGATCACCTATTCTGTAATTGACACATCTCAATTGTCATAATGTCAGCAGCTTCAATGAAATAAAGCATTTTTTTCTTCTCAAGCAGTAAATTACTCAGAGACAGAGGGTCGGTGTGGGAGGCAACGAACCCTCAAGCTGTGGCTCTAATTTAGACAACCGTGACTGAAGAGCTTCAGCAGACAGAAACGAGAATGAGAGAGAGAGTGTCAGAGTAGATGTGCATCAGAGGCTGCTTCTGCTTTCGGTCACTGATTATCCACCATCGTCATCCTCTGAGGCAAGCTTGGCACATTTCTGATGATTCTCGCCCACTCAGCCCATTGCTTTGAACATGCGGAAATACCTGCTTTCACTGCTAAATTATTAAACGTAGCCCAACTAATGTTGCAATAGCATTCTTGGCTCGAGCACAAATAATGGTCCTTTGATGAACGCTTAGAAAACACTGGACCTTATTTTCAAAAACCAGGCTGTTAGCAGTAGACAAATCCACTGATGTGTTCCTTTTCCGATTAAAACTCATCTTGGAGTTTGCCTTTGAGCTGGAAAATGGATGGAAAACTTTGAACCACCGAAAGCTTAGCAAAAGCCTAAAGAGTCTAATTTAGAAAACTCACACCTGCTACTTTTCCTCTTATTTTCCCTTGCAACATGTGGGATACTTATACCCTCAGGAGTATAAGGCATGCAGTGTGTGCATAGATTTCTAATTTACACTGCAAAAATGTAGATATATTTTAAAGGGATAATTCACCAAAAAATTACAATTCTGTCATCATTTTTCGTTGCTCATGTCATTGCAAACTCACACTGTGACTTTTTTCCATTGAACACAAAGGGTGTCATTTTGAAGGCTCTTTTTCATGCAGTTTCAATGAATAGCAAATGCACAAAAGCAAAAAAAAAAAAATTCATATTGTGTGGGTGAATGAGGGTGAATAAATAACAATTTTCATTTTTTGACGCTTTCATAAGTTTATACACTGTCAGCCAAAATGAGCCACAATTGTACCTTTAGATAAAACCTATGGGGCAGTCACATGGAGGGACACATATGTAACTTATTTAATCCTAAAAAGTGCATATTAGTACCTTAGAGTATGCTTATAACTTAAGGTGCTACTATTCAACTTTTAGGAGCAAATAAGCAGAGCTGGGTAGATTACTTACAAATTGTAGTCCGTTACTGATTCCAAATTGCATGACACAAATTATAGTTAGTAAGATAATCCATTATGTTACACATTTTAGGTAATATAATCAGATGATTACTTTTTGATTACTTTTGGATTACTTTTCACCTAACTTGTTTATCACATTGATTTAAATATGACAATCTTACCAAATTTATATAAAAATGCGAAAAAAGAGAAAATATTCCATTCGTTGTTACTGACCATATAAAGTACATTAAACATTCCATTACGTCAAGATTTCCCAAACTGGGGTTTTTGAAGGAACTGCAGGGGTTTTGTGAGTTTAATGAAAAGCAAATAATTAATTAAATCATAATGTAAAATTAAATCACTTTGAAATAACATCAATCAAAATAAAACTCTTACAAAAAAAAAATGAAATATTCTGTTTGTTTACCTGCATGTCATATGACCACTAACCAACGCCAGAGAAATGTGAACATGCAAATGTGATACTTAATTATTAACTTATTACCTTAAAATCTCTCATAAATATATTAGGTGAAAGAGGTTTGGCTGAAAAAAAAGTTTGGGAATCCATGCATTATATTTATAAGAAATAAAGTGAATATTTGCATTTTAATGTGTTTGAAAGACAAAAGCCTTCCAAAGACATGCATGGTGAAATAACCTAAAAAGTGAAAGTGAAAGTGACGTGACATGTGGCCAAGTATGGTGACCCATACTCGGAATTAGTGGTGATATTAGTGATAATTGTGATATCACGACTTCCTTATTGTGATAATTCAAATAAAAATTTGTGTTCATCAGTAGTTGATGCAATGTTGAAATGCTGAAGAAAAAAACAAAAAAAAGCTTGTTAAAACTGAAATTATATTTTTGTAATTCCAGTGGTCAAATGCTTTGTGGCCACTCAATTTTCTGTGTAATGATAACCAACTGACTAGTGACTGGTCTTTGTGTGCATGCACACAAAAGTGGAAGACTTTCTGAATGTGTATTAGTGGTATGTTATTTAAAAAAAAAAAAGAAAATTTAAAAGATGAAAAGGAAAAATTAAGGAGAATCAATCAATTATGAATAATTTGTTATTATGTGAATAATATGTAATCTATAATAAAGTAACTGTAGTCTGATTCCAAGTATTTTCAAAATGTAATTTAATCTAATTTCAAGATCTTAATTTTTGGAATCTGATTACGTAATCCAGCTCTGCAAATAAGGTACGGTTTTTTTTTATGAGGGTGTAAGTTCATATGAACAGTTTAAAATATCATGCCTGGAAGAACTTATACTTAGTATTTAGGGTGTTCACTTTCTTTGAGCACAATAGCACGGCAACACATTATAAAATGGTTTGTTGGATACAATGTTCTCTGAAAACCTGTTTTAAGTTAAGACTGATGAATGTATATTCCTCATTATGCAAACAAGCCAATAATTTCTGATACAATTATCCTAATGTTTTTATTACAGTGACTTAGCCATTACAAAATTGGCATGATTGTGAATGCCCTTGAGGTATATGTTGTAAGCAAACTTTCTCCACAGCAGACTTGTGCTGTGTTTATCAGTGCTGATGCAGTTATAAACTAATTAATTGGGATTGATGTGGTTTGCTGTGTGGAGAGAAATGGCTTGGGCTTGTGAAAAAATGTTGAACAATTATGTTTTCACAACAATTTACCTACAAAATGTCAATTGACTTAAAGGTCGCTCTTAGAATGCACAAAAAAATGTGACTTAAAACACCTTGATGTGATGTGTAATAGCTACAAAATAGGTAATTATTTTCTGTTTATCACTCAAACATTGGGCACACAAATGTTCCTCTTAGTTCAAATTGCAATTATATCATTCCCTGACCTGTTGGGCTGAGTGCTGACCTTCCATATGTCTTAAATGTTAGCTTGTTAAATTCTGGCTCTTCAATACATGCCAGGGTAGAAACCAGCCAGCGCATAGGATTGTAATAAATCATTTAATTTTCTCTTCTTAATGCCATATGAGCTCAAACCATCCCCTGGACTGCAATGACTAAGCATTTGCCAGTTAAGATACAAAATGAAAAGCATCTAAAGAGGACTTTAAATCTTTTTGGTATACCTCGAACACGCACAAGCTTAAAGAGCTTATGAAATAAGGTTTGTGTCTGTACCATAAATTAGCACCAACATAGTGTCAAGTTTCCTCACACGTTCCGGGGAAAAACCACACCATGTTGTGAGCTTACATAGAAAGTCAGGATATGCACCTCTTGCTTCCTGAAGAAAAAGAATGATACTCGTTTTTCTTTATAAATTATTCAAATATAGCATAACATCAGCAGAATTTAAAACAATACCTTGTAGCTCTCAATGTTTTGCATGCACAGCCTCTTTTGTTGTTGTTGTTGTTGTTGAGGTTTTAACTGAGAAAACCTATGCATTCGTGCAAAGCTGTACAGAAAAATGGTGTAATTTTCAGGTTGCAGATCAAATTTAGCCCTGTCACCCTAAATGTGCTTTTGATGAGGTGTCAGTTTCTCTCACTCTGGAATTATTGGCAGAACCCCTGTGACCTTTGGGGTCGCAGGCAGGGAGCGTTGAGCTCTTCCTTTCACTCTCAGAGTATTGTTTGCCTAAGGTAATTTGGAAATGAAAAGGGGAAATGATCACCTTTGTGCACTACTATCTTGTAGAATTGAATGCATCAGGTTATACCTCTGTTGACATTAGTTGTCTAAAGCTGTAATACATTTTGGTGATAAATGTCTTGCTGTTTAATTCCAGTTCTGTCTAATGTACTGTCTATTAATATAAAGTAGCCTCTTAACACGCAGAAGATGGTATTTAAAGAAAAATGATGTTGACTCAAAGCTCTTTTTCATTTAGGATGGCTTCACGCCTCTGCTTTTGTCAGCTAGAAATGCACACGCAGAGGTCTGCCAGAGTTTATTGGACTGGGGCGCTGACATCAACGCTAGAGACAAAAATGGCAGGTATGGTTCTGGACATCAGTCATAATATTGAGACTGCTGATAAGAAAGGTTTCTCGGTTTAAACATTACCTCCTGCTATCATAAAGTGCCAAGTGAGCTGAATAAACTAAATTGGGATGCCAACAGTGTAACTAAACTGCGGTATAATAGCGTAATCCATCTTAAAGGGATACTCCACCCCAAAATGAAAATTTTGTCATTAATCATTTACCCCCATGTCGTTCCAAACCCGTAAAAGCTTCGTTCGTCTTCGGAACACAATTTAAGATATTTTGGATGAAAACCGGGAAGCTTGTGACTGTCCCATTGACTGCCAAGTAAATTACACTGTCAAGGTCCAGAAAAGTATGAAAGACATCGTCAAAATAGTCCATCTGCCATCAGTGGTTCAACCGTAACGTTATGAAGCAACGAGAATACTTTTTGTACGCGAAGAAAACAAAAATAACGACTTTATTCAACAATTCGTCTCCTCTGTCTCCGCATCACTGTAGCGCCATTTTGGAGAATATCCGCTGAGCGCAAGCAGCGTACGCTATTCTGTGTCAGCCACGCTGCACGGATGCACTGTTTTCGGTCAAATCAAAGCGTAAATACACGTAGAAAATGTATCCTTGTGTTGCGGTTGACACAGAATTGCGTACGCTGCTTGCGTTACGGTTGAACCACTGATGGCAGATGGACTATTCTGACGATGTCTTTCACACTTTTCTGGACCTTGACAGTGTAATTTACTTGGCAGCCAATGGGACAGTCACAAGCCTCCCGGTTTTCATCCAAAATATCTTAAATTGTGTTCCGAAGACGAACTAAGCTTTTAGGGGTTTGGAACGACATAGGGTAAGTGATTAATGACAAAATTTTCATTTTGGGGTGGAGTATCCCTTTAAGGCAGTACATACAGTATACTACCATTCAAAAGTTTTTGAAAGAAGTCTCTTATGCTTACCATATTGTGGAATATTATTACAATTTAAAAACAGTTTCTATTCTAATCTATTTAAAAAATATATATATATTTATTTTTGTGATGGCAAAGCTGGATTTTCAGCAGTCATTACTCCAGTCTTTAGTGTCACATGATCCTTCAGAAATCATTCTAAATTGTTGCTTATTTATTTATTGTGGATACCATGCTGCATGTTTTTTCTGAAAGTTTGAAAAAATAGTATAATAGTAATGCATCCTTGGCGAATTAAAGTATTCATTTCTGACACCAACCTTTTGAATGAAAGTGGAAGTGACATGCTGTTATCTGTGCAGAACCGCAGTGATGTTGGCCAGTGAGAGCAGCTGTCCGGCCGCTGTCGAGCTGCTGGTGCAGAGGGGAGCTGACCTGCAAATGGTGGACTCGTTTGGCCATGACGTGCTCCATTACGCCAAACTGTCAGGCAGCAGTGAGGTCCGAACCGCTCTCAACACGGCCCTTCACAGACAGCAGTCTGAGTCAGGTAAACTCATGAATGCCAATGTCATCATGCCAATTAACACAATTTGGTTGTAAAGCTCACATTCCAAATTATGATTAAAATACCATTGGTCATTATGCAATTCCATATTGTTATTGCTATTGCTGTTGCTATTGCTAGCAAGTTGTTATATGTAGCATGGACATTATATATAATGTGTTGCTGTTCTATAATAACCAAATGACACTCCACTCAAAAGTGAACAATAACAGTAACATTTCTTCACATACTATTGCCAGATCTGTGGTTTAACCAATTTTTCAAGAGCTAGTGCTGTTGTACGGAGTATGACATCAGCACAACTGCGATTTAGGTGTAACCACAAGCCAGTTGTTGTTCAGTGTAAAATATTCACTGGGATACACTGAGGAACCCCTGGGATTTGCAACATCGTTTTCCTCCCAGTGGTATTAAATAAAAGAAACCAGTTGATATTATTTGTTTGTGGATTGTCATCTTTTCCTTTCTGTGGCCTTCAGAGCTTTTTAGCTCAACATTGCCATCTAGTGGCGTTTTTAAAAAAAAAAATCCTCTTGCTTCCATACATGTCCAGGGAGTGAAAGAGAGAGTTAATCAATATTTTTGCAGAATTTCTCAGATGTGTTTGTGAAATAATGAAACAAGGAAAGATTAGGACAGCATGACTAATGTAAGCACCAGCAATGACATGCCATTTTCATTTTTCCCATCATAACCCCCCACTCCATGTTTTCCCCTCCTGTATCTTTGTATGAGCAGATAAGAGTTCAGCGAGAACCCCTCAGGTAAGCAAGTTAATTTTAATTTCATAAATTTTTATCCCCTCAGACTTGATGGTTTTCCTCATTTTCTGATTGACAGAACCTGCAAACGTTCTTTGTAGATGCTTAAAATTCACAGTTTAACTGAATGCTTAGATTTTTGATTGAATATTTCTTTCTCACATTTGACAAACATTCCCGTAATGCACAGTTAGAAATATGCACTGGCGTTTGCCTCACGCTGTAGTGATAATTGTTTTCTTTTTCCAAACTAAGTATACAGTGTTTATTTCACTAACCACTTAAACACTATACTTCGTCTTCCTATCTCTTTTTGCCACTCTCCTTATACTGCACACAATCTCAGCATGGTCAAAAGTTAAATGAGGACAGAAGCTCCACCCCCAAAAAGAGAAAAGCACCTCCTCCTCCCATTAGCCCAATCCAGGTAAAGGCACATAGTGCTGAATCTGTGATCTCTGCACTTTCTAAAAGACTTAGATGCAATTATTTATTTGTTGACTTCTGAATGTACAGCTGATAATTAACCATTTTTTCTGTGTCCATTCTGTCCTTAAGCTTTGCCTTGCTTTAAAGCTTTCCTTTGTCTTATTTTTCAGTCGGCTGGTATCAACTCACCACCATATTTTACTCCAACTGAAACTCCTTTGTCCAGCAAAAGTGATTCATCCAAAATATTTAATTACAAGGTAAAATAGTGAAGTGTTAAGGTGTATTAGTATTAGTAAGATGTGCTAAAAAAGTAAGTATAAATTAAGAATATAATATTGAGTGTAATAAATAAGTATATTTATTATTATCATTAATTATAATATTGATTGTAATAATAATGTAAATAATAAAAATAAAATTTTAGTAACTACCAAAAGCTAAAAAAGTTACATTTTAAATGAACATTTTTTACATATTTTTAACAGCTAAAAACATTTTAAAAAGCTAAAAGTATTATTTAATAATCATTAATTAATAATTTAAGCAGACGCTTTTATCCAAAGCGACTTACAAATGAGGACAATGGAAGCAATCAAAATCAACAAAAGAGCAATGATATGCAAGTGCTATAACAAGTCTCAGTTAGCTTAAACGCAGTACACGTAGCAAGGTTTTTTTAAATTATATAATAAATAAAAAGAAAACA
>NW_015645543.1:496768-496839 GCF_001515625.1 Sinocyclocheilus rhinocerous
TGAAACGTTAGTGTTATTTTTTTTTATTTTTTTTTAAGAAAACAAGCAGTAAATAAATAGAGTGCAAGTCT
>NW_015645543.1:497258-513441 GCF_001515625.1 Sinocyclocheilus rhinocerous
TATATATATATATATTATTTATTTATATATATTATTTATTTATTTATTTTTTGTTGCTGTCTGCCAAACATTCATACAGTACTTACCATTTGAAATGTCTAGGTAGGCAGCATATTAGGTTGTGTTACCTAATCCATAGCTATGTTGCTGTTATTTTTTGTTCATTATTCAATGACATGATTAACTTGGTATTCTTCACTTCCTGTTTGTTGAGGGGGAGGGGGAGCTGAAAAGTGCTGTACTGAAGGAAGAGATCGAAAAATTGCATGAGGAAAAAAGCATGCTACTCGAGACCATTGAAGATCTGAAGCAGATTGTGGAGCAGACTGAGCCCAAGGCGAGTACAGCACAGCCCTTTAATATTCCTTCATGCGGCAGCTGCTTTGATCTTCAGCCACTTTTGCTCTCTGGAACCCATTTTAACAGCTGCATTTTTACTGGCCCTGGCCAGGTGAAGGACCTTGCTTTAGGGGACACAAAAGCAGACTTCTCTTCCACACCACTGGTTTTGGACTCAAACTTGTGAATGAGTTTTGTTTCAGTTTGCGCATCATGTTTGAATTTTAACTGGTGACGCAAACCTTTGGGTCTTTTTTTTATGTGACCTTACAGAGTCCTGAGTAAGCATTGAAAGCCCAGAGACACTGTGTTTTGTGTTCATTAATGATGTACTTCAAAACAGCCACTTATGTTAAGTACATTTTGTGGTGGTCTGCATGACTTCTCTCAGTGTAATAACAGATCTGTTTGTAGAATTTTTGGTGTCCAAGGCCCAATAAAAAAGTATATGTTGTAAAATAATCTCTTGTTATCCTCCTGTTTTGAAACAGATTGAGCACTCTGGGAACGCAGATTCAACGTTGATTGCAGCCCTGCAAGCAAAGATAGCCTCTCTCTCTCTGGAAAACCAGCAACTTGCCCAAATAATAAAGGTAACTCACCGTAAAAATTGTGATTACCTTACAGATGACGTAATTTTTTCAGTTAAATAAAATCTTTGTAGGATGACTTCTTTTGGAGAAAATATTGCTATGTCAGGCCATTCAAACAGTGAGTATTCCGAGTTAAGACGGCCTGTGTAAACACTGGGAAACATGTTTGGACATTTTTACAAATTTGTTTGGTTGGTTGAAATTGCACACAGCACTTTTAAGCAAAGAGCATTTGGAAATAAGGAAGTGCATTGCAAGTCATTATCTTTTCTCACCGAGCAGAAACGTCCAGCTCCACAAGGAGAGGAAGGCCAGGGAAGTTCCCGTCCAAACAGCATTGAGTCTAATGCCTCGTACCACTCCACCCATGCTGATTTTGAGCTCTCTAGCGACGTGCATATCCATACTGGTGACGAAGAGGATCTTTCAGAGTTGTCTGTTCTGGACATCAGTGGTTCGTCAAACAAGCATGAGATTGAGGATGACACAAGACTGAGTGCGGATAAAGAAATCGGACTGCTACGGAACGCGCTGGAGAATCTGCAGGCCAAACTTCTAGAGTCCAGAATGGAGAACTGCACCCTTCAGGCCAGACTAAACACTGACTTTGAGAAAATTGAAGTTGCATCTAAAAGCATGGGTGAAGATACCCAAAAATGCCAGGAAGCTTTGCAAGAGTTACAGATGAGGGGAGATTCTGTGAGTACACAAGAGGACAATGTGGTGCAGAAGTTTCAGTATTTGAAGAGCTGCCTGGAGCAGGAGGTCAAAGAACTGAAGGGAAAGTTGGCCGTATCGCACGAGGAGGAAAAGCGAGATGCTTGTTTGATAAGGGATCTTCAGACTCAGCTCAAACGTGGCCGTCTATCCGAGGAAGAGCGTCAAGAACTGAAGAACACCTACAACACTTTAGTGGAGAACATCAACCAAGAGAAGGCACTGTTGATCGAGAAGTACAAGGAGTCTCAAGAGGAGATCAGGATGCTCCAGGAGGCCCTTCGAGGCACTGTGCCGGTGGAGGCTGCTGCCAAAGACTTTGAGGAGATGAAGGCAGAGCTCGGCGAGATTATCGATGGGCTGCAGCGGAGGCTTTTGGAGCTCTCAAAATCGTACAGTGAGGCCAAAAGCGAGCTTAGCGTCGCCCGCAACCAGCTGCAGTCCAAAGCTTCAGAGCCTAAGGACAAGGCAGATGTGGCCCGTGTCATCAAGGAGGAGCATGAGCAGAAAATTCAAGAGCTGGCGTTCAAGATGAAGGACATGCAGAAGGTATTGAAGGACACTGAGGCTAAGCATCAAGCGGCACTTAAAGAAATAGCCCAGGTTAAACAAGACGCCGAAATCCAGGCTCAATCATCTGTAGCTATTGCAGACCACACCCAGGTTGTGGCGTCCTTGGGGAATGCCATCAAGAACCTGGAGTCGGAAGTTGAAGTTCTTAAAGAGCAGCTCGACCAGAAGACCTTGCAGGTGGATGCTTTGCAGAGCAGACTGACAGTTAAGAAGGATGTAACTCCAGATGATTCATTATCCCGAATGGAATATGAGCAGATGAGGGAGACGCTGGAGGGTGAGATAAGTCACCTGAACCACCTACTGAAGGATGCTCTCAAGAAACAGGATGAGATGGCTCTGGAGGTGACCGCCGCTTGGCAGGAGGTGAAGGACGCCAGAAATGAGAGAGAAACAGCACAGGAGCTGGCAGTGAGCAGGGAGCAGGAGTGCAGTGCATTGAATACCAAGTACAGGGAGGCTCAGGAGGTTGTTGTCCAGCTGAAGAAGCAGGTGGAAAACCATGTGATATCTGAGCGAGAGAAGAATAAAAAGGTGATTTTGATTCTCCTGCTCTCATTTCTGTCCAACTGATGCAGATGTGTCATGTTAACAACTAAAGCGTCATGTTTGTTAATTATTTACAGATTGATGAGCTCTCAAAGGAAGTTATGAAGTTAAAGGATGCTCTGAACAGCCTTTCACAGCTGTCGTACACTAGCACCCCTAAGAGACAGCAAAGCCAGCAGGTGGACTCGCTCCAACAGCAGATCAAACAACTGCAATATCAGCTTGCTGTATGTTACAAACCTTGTTCTGCTTTAAATTAGCAAGGCATCTAATCTTCTGTTTCTTTATAAGAAATATAGCAAGTGAACTGTTCAAAAATTTGGGGATGGTACAATTTTGTAATGAATTTTAAGAAGACTCTTATGCTCACCAAGGCCTCATCTATTTAAAAATACAGGGAAAACAGTAATATCATGCAATTGTAATATTTCTTGTTATTATCCATGTTGATAACAGTTGTGCTGCTTAATATTTTTCTATGAAAACCATGATACATTTTTTAGGATTCTTTCTATAAATAGAAAGTTCAAAAGGATGGCTTTTATGTAAACATATCTTATATAAGATAACAGAAACATAAATGTCTTTACTGTTACTTTTGTTCATTTTAATGCATCCTTGCTGAATAAAAGTATTAATTTCATTCAAAAGAATGTTACTGACCCCAAATATTTGAACAGTATTGTGTAATCAACAGAAAATGAAAAGTGGTATTGCATGAGCATGACATGCACCATATGTATGTTCAAAATTGCTTTCCAAACATATTCAAAGTAGTTGCTTTCTTTTCACAATAGGAGTCAAAGAAACGTCACCATGAAATTGTCTCAGTCTACCGGATGCACCTTCTTTATGCTGTCCAGGTCTGTATTTATTTACAATCAGTTCATATTATAGTGTACAAATATCAACAAGTTTGATTCCATCCATATATTGTTAACTTATTAAATTGTATGTGTTTTTTTCTCTTAGTTCAGAATAGCCCTTTTAAACTCTCTAACCTTTCTTTTTAGGGCCAGATGGATGAAGATGTGCAAAAAGCTTTGAAGCAAATACTTGTAATGTGCAAAATGCCATCCGAGGCCAAGTGAACGAGCTCTGAACAGCCTTTCACAGCTGTCGTACACTAGCACCCCTAAGAGACAGCAAAGCCAGCAGGTGGACTCGCTCCAACAGCAGATCAAACAACTGCAATATCAGCTTGCTGTATGTTACAAACCTTGTTCTGCTTTAAATTAGCAAGGCATCTAATCTTCTGTTTCTTTATAAGAAATATAGCAAGTGAACTGTTCAAAAATTTGGGGATGGTACAATTTTGTAATGAATTTTAAGAAGACTCTTATGCTCACCAAGGCCTCATCTATTTAAAAATACAGGGAAAACAGTAATATCATGCAATTGTAATATTTCTTGTTATTATCCATGTTGATAACAGTTGTGCTGCTTAATATTTTTCTATGAAAACCATGATACATTTTTTAGGATTCTTTCTATAAATAGAAAGTTCAAAAGGATGGCTTTTATGTAAACATATCTTATATAAGATAACAGAAACATAAATGTCTTTACTGTTACTTTTGTTCATTTTAATGCATCCTTGCTGAATAAAAGTATTAATTTCATTCAAAAGAATGTTACTGACCCCAAATATTTGAACAGTATTGTGTAATCAACAGAAAATGAAAAGTGGTATTGCATGAGCATGACATGCACCATATGTATGTTCAAAATTGCTTTCCAAACATATTCAAAGTAGTTGCTTTCTTTTCACAATAGGAGTCAAAGAAACGTCACCATGAAATTGTCTCAGTCTACCGGATGCACCTTCTTTATGCTGTCCAGGTCTGTATTTATTTACAATCAGTTCATATTATAGTGTACAAATATCAACAAGTTTGATTCCATCCATATATTGTTAACTTATTAAATTGTATGTGTTTTTTTCTCTTAGTTCAGAATAGCCCTTTTAAACTCTCTAACCTTTCTTTTTAGGGCCAGATGGATGAAGATGTGCAAAAAGCTTTGAAGCAAATACTTGTAATGTGCAAAATGCCATCCGAGGCCAAGTGAACGAGCCAGTATTGCAGTTGTTCATGAACTGCCAAAAAACAGTGATCAAAGGATATTCATCTGAGAACTAAAGTCCAGAAACCTTCAATCAGAATGACACATGTAGTCAAGCACTGCAATTGAAATCACCATTGGCTTACCCCTGATATTTTGGAAATGTATAGCGAACTTGAGTAATTTACGAAAAGGGGAAAACAATTGATGTGCGCACAATCTCTCTGCTCACACAGTGCCAGACAATGAAACACAATCTATAGTCAGTGATTTTCTGAAATCTGTTTTGAAAATTGTTCTATTTTTGTACATTTTTTAAAAAGAATCAGTATTTGATCCTGTTGTGAGGCAATTCTAATTATTTTGTCAGTTTGCATTGGGGTAGAATGCAAAAACAAAGCACAATGTGTGTTTGCCTGCATAGCAGTCCGTTGCAACCTTTTACAACCGTGTTTTCTGTCTTTTTCAGTTGTAGTGTAGTGCAGCCACCTGTAGTATCTGCATGCTGTGAAAAGTCAAGTGGCTCGATGTTTGTTCTAGGACATTGCGACCTTTTTCAGTAGTGTTGAATTCTCCACTTTTTCAGGGTAGGTGCTTTGACAAATTGTCCATGTGCAAATGCACTTTTCTTAGTCAGTAATCAGTCTTTCTTCGATGCCAGCTTTAATCTGCCATTTATAGGACACCTGATGGGTTGTGTCCATGTGCCTCTGCTAATTTTTAAAGCCTGTGGTAATATTTTGGAGGCCATAACATATGAAGCGGCACTACATTTCTTTTGCATTATGCTTGGTCCAACCAGTTTTCTGCACTAAAACATTTTAGTTTTAGAGTTGCACATCCTAAATATGTTGTCTGTAATAGTAATGAAGTCACTGCATGTTAAACAATTACAGTAATTAGTAGTGTACTAAAGACTCCAGTGACACGGTGAAGGGTGAGTTAGCCCTAGCACGTCAGTGTAGTTGTGGTTTTTACAACAAATAAGGATTGGAAAGGATGAGATGGAATTTGTTAAACATTCAGCGTACATGTACTACATCAGTGTAGGGATAAACACACTTTCCCACTTTAGGAGTTGCTAAAATGTGGGCCATATGAAGGATTTTTGACACCTAAACAGTTGTAAGTGTTAAGAAATATATAGTAGCACTTGAAAACATGCTATTCACATGTAGAGCATGGTGCAGATGTCATTTTATTCATGCACTAAAGCCTAGCTCATTACCTGGTTTAGTATGGTTTTGTAGCTTTTGAATGTAATTTGAGGGACACATATGATATAAACGTGTTTATAAGGAGTAATTGCTTTCATAGAAAATATAGCGGAGTTTTGTATTGAGTTTAAGTTCAAATTAAGAATTGAGTGTCCATTACCTAGAAATAACACTATTGTGTGCCATGTTTGCTTTTTGTTTCTTATCCATTACAGCTGCTTGCTGAGTGCCATTGCATTACTAAACAAGTACAAAAAATACAGAACACAATTGTCAGAGATCATATAGCCCAAATTGCATCAGAAAATGTTCAACAAATATCTGTTAACTTCAGTTTCTGAAGTGAAAATTTTAAAGGCAAAAATAACTGCCCTGTTGAATGCCCATGATATTGTTGAGCTCTTGTGTCATATTTCATGATCAGTTCATAGTCAATTCAGTTGTTTTTCATAATGTATTTGTACGTTATTGAGTCAGACAACATGCTGTTGGCTGTTGTATATTTTTGAATAGTTAATAAACTTATGAATTGGTATTTATTTGTCTTCAATGAAGCACAATTGGGATTAGGAGTGAGTTATGTCACTGTAGCGTAGTTTAAATAATGTAGAAATATTACAGGTTGTTCTACGCTTATGTAAGAACATTTTGTGCAACAAAATGCTTTCCAGCTATTGATTCATAATTTGTATTCTACAAATGTGAATACAGCTTCCCAGAGGCGGGAAGAGCTCAGCACTGGCTTCAATTTCATGGCAAATGGTGATTCTGCATTGAGTTTTTATTATTATTTTATTTTATAATCTGCTGGATCACTGTACCTTGACGCTCAAGCGTCTTGTGCGTCATCAATAAACTTGCTGTGAATTTAAATTAGCCCTTAAACCTTATGACTAACCGTTCTGTGGTAACACTTTAAAATAAAAATTAATTAGTTAACTAAATTAGTTACATGAACTCAGTGAGCAATACATTTCTTATGTTTAAAATCTACTAATACATTTTTACAATAAGATAATGTATGTGAATATGCAGTGTTACAATAGATAATGTTTTACAATAAAGTTAATGTAATGGCATTGTTTTTAATAGCGCTGTAGGATTCTTATCAATATTGATAATTTGTAGTTGCACATCATGCTTTCTAAAAAATGAACTTTCATGCTTTCTTTTTCATCATGCTTTCTTCGTTGTAAAAGTAATGCTGTACAAGTTGAAGAATTTCATATTTGATATGTCTCCATTTTATAGTTCTCTCAAAGAAAACAAACACAAAAACAACACAGGCCAGCATGTGAGTTCTATTTCCTGTAAGTAATTTCATAAAATTGCTGCTTTGATGAAGAAGGCTGCTGTCAATGTTTCTAGATGCCATTTTGGCATGGAGAACAACTGTCAGCCCCTGAAGGCCGATCCAGAGACAATAGTCCATCTCGCTCTGAGCACACAGCAGCAGAATGTTCTCAGATGTCATGCCAACTGAATTCTGGGTAATGTCACCACTTTACCCTGTGGGATGACCCCTTTTAAAATGTCACTTTCAAACTTTGTTCATAGAGAATACCATAAAATTCAACCAAATAGACAACACATTAGAGCACTAAACACTGAAGTGCCTGCCATGGCAGAAATACCAGTAGCGGTTTTATAGGTTTAGAACTCTGTGGGGGGAAAACTCTTTAGTTTGACACAGATTAATTTTAAGACTTTCAGCTGTTATTCTTTGCCTGTCCAAAGAAATGATCTTGAATAATCCCTCCACAACCCACTCTACTCTGGACACTTAGTGTCATACACCAAAGTAAGTGTTGTCTCAGCTAGATGGTGCTGTTGACCAATATTCCTTAGAAAAGTTCTAAGGAATATGTAAGTCAAAAGTAAGCTATACAACAAATTCTATTCAGTTAATAAAATGTAGAGTTCAGATGCCAAGCCTCTTAAGTGCTGTTTGAATTTTTCTTCTAAAATTAGCATTTTTATCAGGCTCCTGTGTGTAGGTTCAGTAATTTTAAGTAAGAAAGAGAGCAAGTAAAAGAGGCAAACACTTGTCTATGAGTGGCTTATTAAAAAGGTGAGAAGTGAGTGTACAGTCTGGAAGGGGGAATAATTGTGCTCTTAAAAGGGACTTCAAAAGGCCAGTCGTGTCGGTGGAAAACCGTTAGCAACATGTGAAGGAAATGGCTCACGAGGGTCTGCCGCGCTATCGGCATGTGGTGGATCAAACCGTCTGGGGCGGAGGAACGGCAGACACCATATGTCCAACTGTCCTCTTGTCCATCTTTTTGTGAAACCACATTTGTCTCCCTGCTGTTATGTTCCGTGAAACGTGCTAATATGGAGCAATAGGGTTGGTTATGATCTGCACTGCCGATAAATCACTCAATACGTTCATTTGTCAAGATTATTCGGCAAACCTTGTAAAATCCCATTCTTACGCCGTAAAATCCGATGTATTTAATGCGACAGATGTTGTTGTTTTTTTTTGCATTAAATATGTTTTTTCAAAATGTTCCATATCTGCGCCAGTAGTTCGAAATGTCAAGTTAGCTATTAAATCTCAGAGAAAATATGGATAGGTCGATTATTTGAATATTTGCTTTTATCAGGAGCAGAGTTCACATATCGCTTTGGTACTGCCTATTTTTTACTAATTGTGTTATTATTATTATAATTTTTTTTTTTACATAAACATAACGTGTAAGTCTCCCAAAAGTTGCAGTTTGAGCTGCTTGATGGGCTATTTTCACAATGATTCTGAAATGTTTTATTTTGGTTACATTATTTTAAAAAATTTGTTACAAGTTAAAAATTTAGTTTAGGTACTCAATGCAACCTATCTAGTTGCAACCAGAATACCACACTGTGAAAAGTCGTAAAAATGTTTTGTGTTTGCTGTGTAATCACTACTGTAGCATGAATAATAATTACAGTCTACACAAGTTGTACTAGAGAGTATAGTAATGTTTTGGGCTAATACCAGCAGTTTGTTCTTGATTTCAGTATACAGTTTCGTTATTACAGCAGAAAATGCTGTAAGGTCTGTTCTGCAGAGGCTGGCAAACAACCAAGCTTCCTTCCCTTGCTGGTTCTCCATTGCAGTGGGGATTAGATGTTCTCTGCAAGTTTATTCATGGTATTATAAAATGGTGATGTAAATTCAGTGGCTTACAAATGGTCCCTTGGAGGATAATGTAAGTAAAGAGACAAGTATCAGGGATTTTACTAAAAAAAACCTCACTGGATTAGGCAGCGATATCAAAATTATGGTCTCCATTGATTTAATTCCAACTACTCCAGATGAGGTTTATCATGGGACACTAAATAATGAAAAGCCTTAAAGGGATAGTTCACCCAAACATGACAATTCTGGGATCAATTCTGAGAACCTGTATGATGTTCTTGGACCTCACTGACTTTTATTGTACAGACAAAAAACTTTTTAAAAATATTTTTTAACATATCTGTAACAAGTACCCTATTATTAATTTCTCTTCATTTACTCACTCTCAAGCTGTTCCAAATCTGTATGATTTTCTTTCTTCTGTTGAACACAAAAGAAGGTATTTTGAAGAATGTTGATAACCTAACAGTTGACGGTAGCCCTTGACTTCCATAGTATTTCTTTTCACACTGTGGTAGTCAGTGGCTACTGTCAACTGTTAAAAAAAAGTTTTAAAAGAAACAAGATGATTCCCCAGTAAAAACAGCACACCAAGGACAGAAAGTGTTTGTCTAGTTATGAAATCTCTTGGAGCATTAGAAACCCTCTAGAACTGCTTGTATTCCTCAGTCAGATCTTCAGAGATTGATTGCAAATTGTCACTTAGCACCTCATCATAGCCAAGTATTATTACTGCAAAGGCTTTTTGTCTAGTGGCCAAGTCTGGCTACTTATTCAACATCTGAAGGCCTTTTATTTTTTATTAATTGAGGTCTTTCAGCTTTTGACTCTTTGACAGGGGTCTGACAATGATTAGAGAGAAAAAAATGAATGGTTCTTTTTAGCATGCAAGTATTTTAGTCTTCTCTGCAGGCTCTGACACTTAATAGTAGACCAACATAACACGTTATATAAACATTATAAATTTGTATAATAAATGTTACTCGTTTTTCATTGCAAATATCTCACTCAAGTTATTTTTATGGCTAATATAAAAAATAATTTACTGCTTAGCTCAAATTTCAACAGCAACGTAACCAAACCGATACGCCTTTGCTGTCTTGCCAAATGTCAAGGCATGTTTTTTTAAATAGCAAATTTCTCATTTTAGGATATTTATTTATTTATCTATTTTGTAAGTCTAAGTAATAAGGCTGGATCCATCACACTGCACTAGACCCATGTGTTTCTCATGAGTGTGAATGTGTTATTTTGAATCTGGAATCTCAAGTCTTGCATTCCTTTTATCTGTGATCCAGATACCATCTGTACAAATGACCAATGCCACAAATGTACTTTTTTAAATGGTAGTTTGGAAACTTTTTAATACCAGTCATCATTTTTTATATTTCCATGTCGCCTTGAATTATTGTTTAACAAAACATGGAATTGTTTATTCTCATACTCTTCCACACAGGTGCTGCTGAGTGTTTATGAGCAGCCATTGATTTTTGTAGGAAATCCCACATCCTGCTTCCCATAAGACAAAGGTAAGAACCCCTGATGTGTTCACCGGAGCTCACAATAGATAGCACATGCTTTGCAATCCACAACCATTTATTCAAATACTGTAGAGCAGTGGTTCCCAACCCTGATCCTGGAGGCACCCCAACACTGCAAGTTTTGCATGTCTCCTTAATCAAACACACCTGATTCAGGTCATCAGCTCATTAGTAGAGACTCCAAGACCTGAAACTGGTGTGTCAGAGAAAATGACACTTTATTTTTAAATTTAAAATGTGTAAAATGTTCATTGACAGTATAATGTTAATCTATCTATCTATCTAAAAAAAAAAAGATAAACTATAAAGTATTTAGTATTTAAAGTTTTTCTTCAAATGTAACATAGGAATGTGTGTGTGTGTGTGTGTGTGTGTGTGTATTTCAAGACAATACATTCATAAACATACTGTATGTTACATTTGAACATAGAAAAAACTACATTTAGCCTAAATGTAGGCTACTAAAAGACTGGAAATGTTTTTACCTGAAATACATTTTATATAATATGTTTTGGCCTGAAAAAAAAAATCCTGTTTTTTTTTTGTTTTGTTTTTTTGTTTTTTTTTAGAAGAAGGGAAGAGAGAAGGGAAATGGAATCAGGACTTATTGCATGTCTTTGAAAAGTGCAACATTTGACACCAAATTATATTTCCCATTCGCATTTAGCATGTTATTATTAGTAATTTCATTGGCAGTCTCTTGCAAGTTTCACCATTGATTTATGAGTCCCTCTTTCTCATATAAAAGTTTTACATTTATTTACTTGGCATGCAATTTCTTACAAAAAGTCCTGTTTGTTACCTGTTAGATAAGCCTCACAGTTACATCTGCAAGCTTTAAATGAATGCATTTAAGGTCAAGCAAAAAAAAAAAGAAGTCTTAAATATCCAGTGCAATTAAATATGAGCAGATGATACCACACAGGAGAAATAAACAGAGGGAATTATCAGGTCCATTGGACCGTGCTCATAACTGAACATGTGAGACACCGCAAAAAACACTCTAACAACCCAGAACGTCTGAGATCTTGTGCAGCTGAGACCGCAAGCAGAAATGGATCTTGGATGTGATGTCTGTTGTAGAAACTCAAGAAGAAGAAAAGTCAAAGCAAGATGACTAATCTGTGGGCCCTGGATGTTTTTGTGCAAAGATAAATCAAGTGAAGCAACGTCAAGTCTCGTTAGTAAATGATGAATCAGGTCGAATATTTTGCAAATACGACCCGGAGCGGTTTCCTGGAAAATCTTGACATCATTTACACAGCTGCTCATGTAAACGGATCATCCTGAGCCTTTATTACACTTGAGAGCCCTGCGGTGGAGTTTCCTACAAGTGGTCAGGCTTCAGCTTAGGATCCGTCAGGGAGGTGAAGACCTCCCACTGGTGTCTGGGTAGAAACGGACCAAAGATAGACAGGACTAAATAAGATGCTGTTTTCATGACATTTCTTAATGCTTTTAGCTGCTCCGTGTGTTTTTCTCATTAGAATTTAGACAAAGTATGTTTTAGTTCAGCATTAGACTTCTTGAATTCCACTGTGAGGTTTGTCCATTAGGTCTTTCTCATTTGCAAAGTCTATTTGCTTAAGTCTAGAGGTGTCTAGCATGTTGACAAGTTGACAGAGAACTTTGATTAAAACGAGAATGTGTTTGAGCTTTCCCAGAGCTCATCCATGACTTATACCTCAACCTGACAACATATCTCTCTCGGAAAACTGATACTGATGACTCTTCTAACCCTTCCTGCATATTTCACGCTCTCCCGATCCACAGCATTAGAGTCTCATGATTGTGACCGACTCACACCGAAGCCACAGTAAGTTTCAAACATTTAGATACAGTCTGGAGGAAGTTTCCTGCAGTAAACTGTTCTGGATGACACTGGGTGCTATTGACGTTTCATTGGAGGTTATGGGAGGCGAGATAAGCTGAAGGGAAGAATACAAACCGAATACTTCAAAGCATCACGTGCCCACTATGTTATTGGGTATACGGCCAAACTACCGGGGGGAAGAAGATAATGCTTCAGAAGTATTTGAAAGCTGGAGATAAAGATCTCATCAGTGCCTAATAAATAACATTCTTCTGTGGTGTCTGCTCACAATAAGATGTCATGGATGCAGCATGCAGCTTTTAAGCATTAAAACAAGAGAAGTGTATCACAGATTACGTGGTTCAGATATCGAAACGTAAAATATGTTAATTATTATTATTTTTAAAAAATAAACTACCGAGTTTGGGATCAGTAAGATTTTTAATATTTTTTACCGAAGTTTCTTGTGCTCATTTTAAAATAACAGTTTCTATTTTAATATACTTTAAAATATAATTTACTCCTGTGATGCAAAGCTGAATTTTCAGCATCATTACTCCAGTCTTCAGTGTCACATGATCCTTCAGAAATCATTCTAATTATGCTGATTTATTATCAATGTTGGAAACAGTTGTGCTGCTTCATGTTTTTTTGGAACCTGTGATACTTTTTTCAGGATTCTTTTATGAATATATATATAAAAAAAACAGCATTTATTCAAAATGGAAATCTTGTGTTACAATGTACACTACCGTCAGTAAAAATGTTTCTTTCTTTTTTTGTTGTTGAAATAAATGAATACTTTTATTCAGCAAGAATGTGTTAAATGGATAAAAAGTGATAGTAAAGACTCATATTGTTAGAAAAGATTTTAATTTTAAATAAATGCTGTTCTTTTTAACTTTTTATTCATAAAAGAATCCAGAAAAAAGTATCACAGTCCCCCCCCCCAAAAAAAATGAAGCAGCACAACTTTCCAGCACTGATAATAAATCAGCATATTATAATGATTTCTGAATGATCATGTGACACTGAAGACTGGAGTAATGATGCTGAAAATTCAGCTTTGATCACAGAAATCATTTATATTTTAAAGTATATTAACAGAAAACCAATATTAGAAATTGAAATATCTCACAATATTAGTCTTTTTTTAAATTTTTGATCAAATAAATACAGCCTTGATAAGCACAAGAGACTCTATTAAAAAACATTAAAAATCTTACTGATCCCCAACTTTTGAACGGCAGTGTATATAGTAGTGCTGTCAAATGATTAATCGAGATTAATCGCATCCAAAATAAAAGTTTTTGATGACATAATTAGGTATTTTTAATGGCATGTGTTTTACCCTGATGATGTTTAGTAATTGTGTAGAAACGCAAACTGTTAATGTTCAATAGTCATAAGGCAAGTAAAGGTTAGTTTTGATTAACTTCAAGTCATCATGTTGCCTTCTTTTACCATTGATTTGTATTCTTTTATTTATTTATGGCTGCTAGGTTAATAACATTATATCAGTTAATTAACTGTAAAATATATATCCCATACTTCCTGAAATGACCTTTCCATTCTATTCCATTCTATTCTATTCTATTTTTAAGAGTTACTTTCTGGCAACAATAGCTGTCTTTTTTTTTTTTTTACTAAATATAATTTTAAAGTACAGAGCATCACAAAGCTAACTGACAGTGCAGCTGATATGTGTAAATGTCCATTGGCTGTTATTTATTGCAGTGTTGTGTCTTACAGGTTATGCTCAGTTAATGTTTTCTGACAGCACTTCCAGACTGATGAAATCCAACCTTTATGGCTCTGAAATATTCATGCCGATGCTCAATGTCTTTCCACTCTGTAAGTATGCCATGCTTTGTTCATCTTGTTCCAATTTCCCTTAGTGAACAGCCCATCCGTTTTTAAGATAATGAGGCAGGTCATCACTCTTTTGGACACTTGAGCATTTTTGAGCTTTCAGCTCTATCCAGGGATTTTTAAATCATATTACTATAATCACATTAGGCAGTATTATCTGCTGGTCAGTTTCCCCCCCAGGTGTCCAACCGAACACTCATTTCTAAATGACAGTAATCTTGGTTCGTTCTTCACTAAGTGGTTTTGAGGTTTGCTGGTTTCTTGTTTGTGTTTCTCACAGCAGGCAAAAGTCTAACCTCACTTTTATAGGGACAATTTGTTGCATATTTATTGTGTGAGAAATCAACAACAAATGAAATATAGTAATTGAGAGCAAATGGTTGGATTCAACATATTAATCTTATGCATGTTAGGAATAGTTCACCCCAAAATTAGGATTCTGTCATTATTTATTCACCATAAAGTTATGCCAGAGGAACAGTTTGAAATTTAAGTCATTCACTGAAAATCTTGATGGAAGGAAGAGAGGAAGTCATTTTTGGAACGTCATGATGGTGATGACAGATCTTTGGGTGAAATATCCCTGAGTTAATTAATTTTTACCATTTCAACCACCTTGATGTAGAAGCAAATGGAGCAAATGAAGAAGCTTACCAAAATATGATATTTTAAGCCCTTTAGACAGAGAACAAAGCCATTTTTAGTAATTGAGTAACAGTACTATACATTTGTGGTCCACTGTTATTTATATATTATAATGTTTATTCATATTTTGAATTAGCTTTGAATTAGATTTTGTTTCTATTTTATGTATTTTAAGTTTTAGTAAGTTTTATTTTATTTTATTTTATTTCAGTTTTATTTTATTTATTTTAAGTTTAGTGTAGTATTTTATGTGCTTGTCATTTTTATTCATTTTTGTTTTTAAATATATTTTTTATATTTAGCTTTGTTTTTATTTCAGTTTTAGTTTGAGTAATTTTAGTACTTCAGTTTGAATTAGCTTTGAATTAGATTTTGTTTTTATTTTATGTATTTTAAGTTTTAGTAAGTTTTATTTTATTTTATTTAAGTTTTATTTTATTTATTTTAAGTTTAGTGTAGTATTTTATGTGCTTGTCATTTTTATTCATTTTTGTTTTTAAATATATTTTTTATATTTAGCTTTGTTTTTATTTCAGTTTTAGTTTGAGTAATTTTAGTACTTCAGCTTATTATATTTCAGTTCACTGCCAAGGCAGCATTTCTAATTTTAGTTTTTCACGTTTTTCATCTGATTATTTGATTTTATTTCAGTTTTATTTAAATGAACAAAAATTATTTTTAATAGTTTTAATTCAGGGGTATAACGATAATGCAACACTTTCCAATAATGTTTCATTTGTTACCATCAGTGAACTCCATTATTAACATTAACTAACAATGTAAAAATACTAAAATAACATTTTTTTTATCTTAGTTAATGTTAAAGGGGTCATATGACGTTGCTAAAAAGAACATTATGTTGTGTATTTGGTGTAATGCAATGTGTTTATGCAGTTTAAGGTTAAAAAAACACATTATTTTCCATATAATGTACATTATTGTTTCTCCTCTATGCCCCGCCTTTCTGAGAAAAAAACGCGTCGATTTTTACAAAGCTCATCAGTCTGAAAAGCGAGGTGTGCTCTGATTGGCCAGCTATCCAGTGCATTGTGATTGGCCGAATACCTCAAGCGTGTGACAGAAATGTTACGCCCCTATCATACTGTGATGATGCCCTGTCAGGCCGGAGCGATGATTCA
>NW_015645543.1:513465-524571 GCF_001515625.1 Sinocyclocheilus rhinocerous
CGTGGTTGACTCTTAACTTTTATAAAGAATATCTCTTTGGATTTGAGACTTTAGTCTTTGCAACTTTACAGATCTTCTTAATTTACCAAGAGCTCCAAAGAGAAAGGAAAAATTGAAATCGCATCATATGACCCCTTTAATTTCAACATTTCAACAAGTTAACCTTACACTCTAAAAAATGCTGGGTTAAATATGGGTTAAATGTTTTGACCCAGCGGTTGGGTTGTTTTGAACCCAACCGCTGGGTCAAAACAACCCAATAGCTGGGGTTGTCCCTTTTTAACCCAGTGCTGAGATTTATTTAACCCAGCATTTTTTAGAGTGTAGTTAATGCCCTGTGAACAAACAATGAACAACTATATTTTTATTAACAAACATTAACAAAGATTACTAAATGCTGTAAAAATATATATTGCTCATTGTTGGTACGTTAGCTAATAACTAATGTTAACAAATGAGAAGTTATTGTAAAGTGTTACAACTGATAACACCGGTGTGGTCGCCCACCAGTCAATCTGTGTGGATTTATCGACATGATGAGCACAGGTCACAGGAGCCATAAACCCTCAGCATTGTAAAGTGACAGAACAGATGCACGGCGAGGAGGTGAAGTTCAGGAAAGGGAGTCACAGATGCGCAGAGCAATGGAAATCTATCTGCAGCTTCTATCTCCTGATGCTCTCATGAAGTTCTCACAGACAGTGGTTCATTATACTTCAGCATATGAGTTGCTGGTTGCGCTGAAGGCTCTTCTTTGACAGTACCAGGCAGAGAATGTCAACACTGGGGCGGGATGAGATTGAGGGAGCCTCTCTAGAGTAATGTTCACAGCGCTCGGGGAGTAAAGGCCTGTCTGGATGAGTAACAATCCTGTCTGTCTGAGACAGTCCAGCAGCCTGAATGCTGTTTTCCTCCAGAAATAGAGGTCTGTGCTTTACGGTTTCTGTGTAGGTGAAGCAGCTGGCACTCTCACCATTTATAGGTATGAAAGCAGCTCTGCTTGTGGTTATGATTACTGAGACTTACAAGTGTGCTGTAATAGTATGTCATAACATCAGACCTTCTCTGCTTCAGCATCAGTTCTTTCCCATGGCTTTAGATCATTCACTCCAAGTGGCTTAACATTTATTGTCTATAAAATATGAGCTATTCTCATCCGGAGAGGCCACTGTCTCACTTATTAGCTCAGTGTGTGAAGCCATTTAAACATATAATAATTTTATTCAGCATTAAATTTAGCAAAAATTACAGTAAAGATGTATATATACCATCACAGTTTTCACAAAAATATTAAGCAGCACAACTGTTTTAAACTTTGATGAAATTAAAGAATTGTTTCTTTAGTTGCAAATCAGCATATTAGAATGATTTCTGAAGGATCATGTGACACTGAAGACTGGAGTAATGATGCTAAAAATTCAGCTTTTCCATCACAGGAATGAATTACATTTTAAAATATATAACAATAGAAAACAGTTATTTTAAATTGTAAAAAATATATTAATAAAATAGGCTATATTAATTAGACAATATAGTCTGCAAGATTTTCTGCCATGCTTTGCGACAAGCTAGTACAATTCTTGGTCGTTTTTTATCTTTATTTTTTAAAGTCAGGAATATCTGCACACTCACATATTTTATTTTCACATATAGTTTTAATCAATATTTTGCGTTTAAAGGACACATAATATGTTTTTCTACTGCTGCAAATATTCCTCATAACTCTCGTATTTTAATGTGAACGGGCTGCTAATGTGTTGAAAGTGCAATTGGAATGGAAATCAATGGAAACTATTGCTAAAATGCTGACGATGAGTGTTTGCTGTGTTTTTATTATTCCAGACGAAAGCAAATCTCCTGAATGCACTATAGAAGAAATACAAGATGCATGAGAGGAATCCAGAGCAATACTTTGAAACTAATGGTGTGACCAAAGCCTGCAGACATGCCTGAGATGATTTCCTTCACTTCTGCTGACTCTGGGGCAGGACTGACTGTTGTACCGGTGCGTAATTCATTACAGGGAAAGTTCACACAAAAATGACAATTCACTCATCCTGATTTTCTGTCTAGAAATTAGACATTTTGAAGAGCTGGTTGCACTTTTCCATTCAATTACAACGAATGGACAACATTTTCCCTTTTGACTTCCATTGAAAAAAATACACTAGTACAGCAGTTAACGAAGACAGAATTTTCTTTTTGGATTTTGAATTTGTCATTTCAGTTTCACTATTTATATGTTTTTATAACTTTTACTTCACTGTAGCTGTGAATCTGAAATCTCTGTGCAAGAGTTCGGCTGTACGCGTGACGTGGTGTTGAAAACGTGCATGCGCTTGGCGAGAATCATAAAACTTTACAGCTGCTTTCATCTTCGTTCACATTCTTTAAGAGTCAGGCATACTTTGATTCTTGTGACCAGTAGAGGCTCATTTGAGACCCTTCTACCTGGATGAGAACGTATGACTAAGACGGACCAAACCAAGACATGAGCAAACAGGTTAATTACAGTTTATTAACAGAATAGTGAGTGTGTTTGTCAAGCATGTCTCGCAGTTAAGAGGAAGTTTTGGGTGAGAACACCACAGGAGACCTTCTGACTCAAGCTTTGTTACAATCACTCATCGATATCAATAGAGGTGCACAACATCTGATATCGGATGTTCTTGACTCATAATTCATTTCATGAGGAACTTGTCAGCTTAATGCAAAATTAATGAGGAAGTTATCAATTTTATGACTGCGTCTTATTGTTTTTTTGGTGGCTTAGTAGGATCAACCCCCTTCCCACATTAGAGATGAGGAAATTGCTCTAGTAATCAAAACGTGTTGATGCCTCCTTACGCTCATTATGGTTTCATGGAAGCGGCTCTCAGCTTCAGTCCTGCGTGGCTCGTGTCTGTCGGTTCATTCCATAGAGGAGTGACATGTGGCATACGTATGAACATCATAAAGGATATTTGCGCCATATGGAGAACTTGTCCTCTTCTTATCTCGCTCATCACGAGAAGATATATTTAGTGGATGATATGTGTGATATATGGTCTAAATCAGTATCAAAATATAGCTGCAAGCCACAATCATTGAGGTCCAAGCAGATTGGGAAAATGAAGCCACATTTGAATGCTGCGGTTACAGTTGTTTCAATGGTAAATTATAACTTCCTTGATTATAGTTGCACAGTTTTGAGGATTTTCATACAAGTATAGCACTATATATAGCACAGATTTGATGAACAGGTGGAGTTTGAAAAATTATGTTTTCCATTTTCCATTTTGTCCTTGAAAAAAAAAAAAAAAGAAAACCATGTATCTGAGATCTAAGCAAAAATTAATTAATAGCAGCATATGAAACTGTGGCCAATTCTCACAACATTTCATATCCAGGTTTCCAGGGTATGGAGGACCAAACCTGCAGAAATTAAAAATAAATAAATACGCAAATAAATAAATAAATGTGTGTATAAATACACTTATTCTTGTTTAAGTACGTATATAAAGAATTAAACGTGTGATGAAAGTAAATAAATAAAATAAATTGGTGGGCAAATAGAAAATGTTTAAGGAAATGCTGAACTCATCCTAGCTATTTTCTTTTAATCACTCATTTATTTTTTGAATGTAGTTCCACATTTATTTTTCCTCTGCACAACATGCTAATGAGAGGGTGTCAACCATGGACTTGGTCAGGTCGTGTCATAGTTGGGGGTGTGGCTTTCCCTCTAAAAGGAAATGCATGGTGTAAATCCAGTATAGCCTACGTAAAGTCACTTTTGCCAATCAGCAGAGCAAGATACATAGAAAAACTGAGCCGTATTGTCCGTACAGTATCTGTGACTTTCCAAACGACCCAACGGAATGGCCAGAGGTGTCGTTTCCCGGCGTTCGATATTCGCAAATCTAGGGACCGTCTCTAAAGTTACATACGACATTGGTATACAATAGCATTTGAGGAAAATGACTTAAAGTAACACAACCAACTGTAAAGTGTTCATGTAGTTCTCAGTTATAATGCACACTTGTTAGTGTGGGGGACTGTGGGGGAGGGGGGGGAGCGCTTGAGAAACAGTGTCTCGTCCGCGGCTCGGTACGCTTTCAACTCGTTTTTTTAGTCTCGAGCAAGACTGTACGACATTCACATTACATGATTTGACTGATTTTTACGTAGAAAGGGCGACAGCGCACCGCATTAAAAGAAATGATCATTCATGTTTTCATAACCGCTGGCCAAATTCAAAAACGAAACTAAAATTAAATAATCTTTGAGAGCAAGGGGGCCCCCTGGTGTTTCGGGGGCCCTACGCAGCTTGTGTATTTTGCGTATAGGGAGGATCGGCTCTGCGCACACACAACTGTCATCTCTCTCTCTCTCTCTCTCTCTTTCTCTCTCTCTCGATCGATAATTAATTGAAATGCTATAATTCATTCAAATAAATGTGATCTTACCGCACTATTTCATCTCTGTGTCTGATTTGATGCGGGCAGAATGCTAGAGCTACCGAACCATAACTGACAAAAATAACTTTCATTTTTACCCTTCCGGTCAAATATTGCGCTGTAAAGAGCAATACTAGTTTTAATTTGTCTATACCTTGGCAAATGACCATGGAATAAGCATGATAATCAACGGCTTGCATTGCATTAAAGGATTTTAAATGCACTTCGTGGAGGCTTCACGAGGTTCTTGGCCTCCATGTCGTGCATTTAATGCATGGTAAACCGTTGATTATCCCTTACATAATAAATATACACAGTATACACACATATATTATGTAAACAAAAACTTTTATTTTGGATGCGATTAATCGTTTGACAGCACTAATTTATTATGTTATGTTATGTTATGTTACGTTACGTTACGTTATATTATATTATATTATATTATATTATATATTTTGTGTGGTGTGTGCTGCTGCGAATTTCCCTTTGGGGATTAATAAAGTTTATCCTATCCAATCAACCCAATTACTTAAAAAAAAAAAATTAACTGTTACAGTTTTAGTTAACAGTAACAACACTGGCACACATGCTCTGAACCAGTGTAAGCACACTGTCACCTGGCCTCAGCATTTAAGAGTAATTGAAAAAAGAATGCCGTTGTAACGGAATATACAGAGTGTTGTGTTTCACAGCGGCCTGAGGGTAAACTGGACACACGTTTTCCCTCTGTTGTGCTCTCTGCATGATTACAATGTTCCAGAGCATCTTTCTTTTTGCTTAAATGTGCACAGAAACTATTGAGGGACATGTGGTCTGCTAGTTTTGCTTCACTGCAGTGTAATTGTTGAACTTGAGAGGGCTGAGTGTTCAAACTGGGGCAACAGGTGGATAGCACACTTTGATATATTAAAGGGGGAACAGAGTACATATGCACAGCAATATGTGTACTGGACAGGATATGTTTGTTGGACATGTCTGGTATGAAAACTGTGGAATGTCTGATATTTCGTATGTGGTTTCATCAGGTGTTTTTGGAGTTAGACACTCAAGTGATCAATGTTTTTGGGTCAAGCCGTGTTATGGCAACTATTACTGCATAAAAAAGTCGAGACAGAAATGGGCATGTACGTATTTGGTAACTTAAAGTGCATTCAAGCTAGACATGTTGTTCCCTGTGAATGGAACCCATTGCTATTTCCAGTGCATTTATTTACTGATTAGGAGTTGAAAATCAATGGTTTGATTAATATACAGCGAGTAACTTTATTATGATGTTTGTTGAAGTGGTTAAATCAAAGCTGCAGGGAATTATTTGTTTTAGGGAAAAGAGGGAACCCTCACCCTCATTAAACTCCTCTATATACACTGTTTATATTTTTGAAATGTACAGATAGTTAGAATAACAAGCAGAACAGGAAAGAGAACTGCAGTGCAAAACTTTATTACATTTAAGCTTCAACTGCTTTATTTTCTTAGACGACGACACACCATGACGTGAAAGCAAACTGACCAACAGTGTCTCTTGCAGCTGCTCTGGTCTCTATTAATGAGAGTGTTTGTCAGGGACTACATATGGATAGCATTGATTCCAGTTTCTTCAGTCTGTCATTGTGGAGCAGTGCTTACTGATGCACTCCACTAATAGTGCTAGTGTTGTGATCATTTCCATCTTAGTTTTATTATTTATAATCTGGGATTATTATAGATTTAATAATAATAATATGTAATATAAACATTTATATTTAATATATATTCTACAACACAAATATGATATAAATTGTTATTCTATTAATTATGAATAACAACAACAACAATAATAATAATCATAATAAATTAAAAATTAATTATAAACATTATTATTATTATTATCATTGCATGTTTTATATTTATTTTATTTTTTTATTTATTTTATTATTAATAATAACAATAGTAACAACAATGTAATAATAAATATTAAAATATATTTTAGTAAATACAAATATAATATTGTATATTATCAATTATTATTTTGTTAATTATGAATAACAACAACAACAATAGTAATAATATCATCATCATTGAATGTTTTATATTTATTGTATATATCACTTTTATTAACTATCATCTAATAATAATAATAATAATAATAAATAAAAATTGGACAAATTGGATAATAAAAAATATGGGAAAAGTGGTTATGTAATTTCTTTCTATAATAATAATAATAATAATAATAATAATAAATATTTTTCTACGACTTCGTTTTATCGTTTAGAAAATTTGGAATATGGAAAAGTTTTAATATTATTTCTTTAATAATAATAATAATAATAATAAATACATTTATTCTATATATTGTTATATTGAACATTTGGTTTATATATTTATTAGTATTATTCATTGGCATTTTTAACACCTGATTTACAAAGTTACAAAGTTTTTGTGTGTGTGTGTGTGTGTTTGGTTTAGTACAAGGGTAAGAACATATGTTTCTGTCTGTAGTAATGCTCAGTAACCTGAGGCAGTCATTGATAGAGTGATCCTGCATACACTGACACCAGTTCAAGTGTGACATTCAACCTCCACCTCCTGCTTGGGGAGGGCAAAGGTACTTCTGGTGTCATCCCGTCGATTAGCCGCCCGTGTCATTACTTGGCTCTACTTTTTGTGACCTCTGGATGACTGTGGATTGCTCACCCTCCTCCAACAACTCCTAACAGTATTTCAGAAATATCGGTTATACGTTACTTATACATGCTAGAAGCAAAACCCCATTAGCAAGACTTTAAAAAGAAGATAAAGAATCTAAATTCACTTACACACTCTTTTGAGTTTATCAGTCTCAGTTGGGTTTGACTAGAGGGAGATTACTTTATCCTAAAGGGCCTGGGAATATTTTCGTTTGTAGTCTCCTCCTACTTAAAGCCACCTGGGCCTCATTTCCTCACTTCCTCTCCATACACTTCATATCTTTCACTGAGAGTTAAAACATCTGATAAAATGCCCTACTGACACCTGAGGCCAACCGAAAGATTAATTTCTTTATGAGAGTATACAGGTACAACACATTACTTCAAGAAATATTATCATTTCAGTAAATATCTGGTTACACTATTTGCAATATGTACAACATTTATTTGAAATAAGATGTTTTGTATGACCCTACTTGAACAAAACCCTTGCCCTATTTTTCTTTTCTACTCATTTACTTTTTTCCCTCAGCGTAGCATTTTCTTAAACATTGCATTGTCCAGCGCTGAGGACCTTACACCCGTGAGCTGCCGCTAGAGCGATTCAGATAGATTGTGTTATCATTTATTCATTCCGCTTCGCTTTCCCTGCAACTAGAACTAAGCTAACCAATGCATTATTTACCATTAGTGAACACTTACCTAATGCATATTTCAACACCAGGCAGCTGGAGTCTTTGTCTTGGAGGTGCTGATCACTTAGTGCTATTGAATGAGCTTGGAGATTGTGGCAGGTCACAGGTTACAATTAAGGGTCTTGATCCGTCATGTTAAAGTCCTTGCAGAAACTTTAACGGTCACTGACCTGGTTGGAAATGATACAGATGTTCAGATTCACATAAATGTCAAATCAAATGCATTCCATTGTGTTAATAAAATCACAACTTTAGTCAAATTTGAAGTTGCTGCACATTCAGTAGCGTAGCATGCAAAAGAAATCTTCTTTTGGTTTGGAATGTTGGAAACTTTAACTCTAGTTAGGAAATTAGGGCTAATTACTCTCACATTGAAGGCTGTCAGAGGTGTTAAACACGTCCCATTGTGGTCACACTTGTAGCAGATGTGAATTGCACAAATTTTTTTTGTACATACTATTTAGAAGCAAGATACCGTATTGCCTTATTGGTAGCAAGCTTAGGGGCCCAATGCCATTCCTGCATAGAAATGCAGGAACGGTATTGGAGTTTCCTCTTAAATATTGTGGTTGGCTTGTAAATTAATCATTAAGAAAATCTTGGATTAAATGAGTGCAAGATAAATGTAGGCTTTGAAACTGGCCAGTATATTTACCCATATTTAGCTTTCAACATAGAACTTAGGAACAAACAGTCCTTTGGAAGTTCTCTGCCTGAAACCCTCTCTTTTAGCTTGCACAGTGACACACCTGAGAGAGAGCGAGAGCTCAGGCAAAGGTCCTCGCTGCAAGAAAGGTAGAATTTCACCCCCTTTGAAGTAACAGAGAAGGATTCAGGCCCCTCATTAGCCAGATAGAATCTACACTCAGACATGTAAGTTAGCGATTCAAATCTATTGGGACAGATTGAATTCCGTTAAATAGTGCTGTTTTTTTAGTTTTCTCAGGCTCTCTTGGCTATCTCTTATGAGGCAGCAAACAATGAGAAACACTGCCGGACATTCAGTGGCAGAGGCCTCTGGTTGTCTCATATTCGCTCCTTTCACAAATCCCTCCATAGATAGGTTATCTCTGTGAATGGCAGTCTGTAGCCCTGGAGACTCTGCTTTAATATGATAGTGATTATTTGAGAGGACAAAAAAGGAAAACATTTTTGTTTGACAAAAATATTGACATTTCTTTTTTAAATCAAAATATAATCTATGAATCAAATGAGTGGGATAACCAACCCTGAAAAATGCACTAAAGCATTCAACGGGCCAATTTTTATGGAAACGCTTTCAAACTGTACTTGCAGTTGTTGTTTTACCTTGCTGTAAATTATCTAGGATTTATCCAAAAGTGTTGCATGTGCATTATGTGTGTTATCTCGCTGTTATTTTTGTTAAATGTACTTTTGCATGTGAAAATATCAGTTATTAACCCTTAAATGGTTTCAGTATATTTTTCTAGTTAAGTTAAATCTCATAAGAAGCACAGCCAAACATTATTATTTAACAACATTTAATTATTATTATTCATAAATGTGTACTCTTAATAGGCAATGTATCCCATGAGATGCATAACTGTAGAAAAGAAAAAAACATACATGCTAATAATAATACTTGAGGAACTACGTAATTGTAAAATATGAAAATAAAAACAAATGTATTAAATGTATTATTTGGTGTATTAGAAAATAATGCTGATAATAATTTTGAGGTATATTTCACAAGCATTCATATGTTTTAACAGGTTAATTAGCAAATATTAGAATGTACTTTTATCAAAAACTTTTGAACAAAAGTATAAAACATACTTTTTTACAAAAGTACTTTTATCATCTATCAGCTGTTCCAGGGTGGTCCGACATTCACTAGAAACCAGAAGAACATTCCTCTTTAAAAATCAATTAAGTGTGTTGTAATAATCAGAGTTCCCAGAGTTCCCATTCTCCTGATTGGATCCTTGTCCCTAGTGTTGGCAGGAAATGTCTGACAGAGGAAATGTGTGATAAGGCCAAGGTGTTTGCAGGGAGACGTGAGATTAAGTGCTGAACCAACACTTCTGAGGATCCCGGGCACTGGGTTAGACCAGCACTGGGTAGATGGAGCTCATGAGGGTTATGGGGAGAGGAAAGACACCTTAGATTGAAAACAGCCATTCATCTTCAAACATGAGCTTTTGAGAGGATTAGTCTAGGGTTTCGGGTTTTCTCCTGTTGTTAAAGTTTGTCTCACTAGAGGGAACCAGTGCCAGTGAAGTTTTGTTTTAACCCCAGACACAGCATCCCACATCTTTGCAATGATGAAAATGTGAGAAATAGTACTTTGAATTTTGTGCTATAGAAAATAATGACAATGATTTGCCAAGCAATGCTTTGTGCTAAAAAAAAATATGAGGTAGGCCTATTAAGTAAACTATAAATGAAATTGGCAAAAGTTTAATTGTTTCTCTGAGCACATTGCAAATGTTTGTTAACAAAACTTCGAAGAGACTTCCTACACTTCTTGACATTATATTAACAGAAAATCATATATTTTTTTGAATGCATTCAAATGCCTTGGGCACAGTTTAGTTGCACTAACACATGTTTCTTTTCCCTCTTCTTTTTCAGCCCTTCCCCCCACCCTTAATGAGTAAATGTCTCCCCCAGTTAGTGATCGACTTCCTCACTTCTTCGAGACTCCAACAGCTCTTTTGACGCAACGTAAGTCTGTCATGAAATGGTTACGCAAGATGATCTGAGAATTTCAATAAATAAATTTTTTCCTTCAGGACACCCCCTCACATAATTCCAGAAATGTGCTTCTCGCACCTTGTTTAAAGTACTGACTGACTTGGCTCTCGGCTGCACTACAGGTCGGAATTCAGGACTGAAGATGTGCCCAAATATGATATGAATGATATTTACTTGGCAGAAGTTGAATTTGGCTCGGTTTTTCCACCGAAAAACAGAGAGGGATGTCAAACAACAGGAGAAAAGCGGAGATACGGATTCTGTTGGACAATATGAAAAGGAAATGAAACAACACACAAACCAGTCTCGAGATAAAGATTGTTTTCAGGGTGAGCTCTATCCCACGACAGCACTGATGTCTCTTTTCGTTGTCGTAAATGCCCATTAAATGTAGTTTAATGGCTATAAGACTTTATTAGGCTGCTATAAACTGATTCCGAATGTGTATTGAAGGTACAAACAGTTCAGGTACATCTGAGTCTTGTTGTTCCTACTGTAGGACAGAAGACTGATGAGGACGGCGGTAAATGAGGGGAAAAGCGGCAATCAGCTCCAGGTGTCCCTGATAAGGCTCACATGCCA
>NW_015645543.1:524616-583758 GCF_001515625.1 Sinocyclocheilus rhinocerous
TAGCCGGAGGAGACCTGTATGGGCCGACGCATGGGGCTCCCAGCCCAGATGGGAGGGAACGGGGAGGGAGGGGCAGTGAGAGAGAGGGAGACACTGAGAGTGGGTGAGGCAATTGGAAGAAACAGAGTGAGACAGATAGGAGAGGGGCGAGGAAAAATGCCCCTCGTCGCCTCTCATTCTGACGCACACATGCAAGCAAAACTTGCACACGCACACACGGATCTTCAAAGCCGACTGCTTTTCATAGTCTCCCTATTAGCTAAAGAGATTACATCTGGGGCCCTGAACCAAATAAATAAGGTGAGGAGGAGTGTCAGAGCTCAGTCTGCTCCACCTCAGGATCCTCTCAGCACTTCAGTGGTGAGCAGAAAGGAAACCCACTCTTAATCAGAGGGACATTGAGAGAGCTGGACACAGCAGGGATTACAGGTTTTTTTCCTACTCTCATTTCATCGAGAACAGATTCGCTGGCCTGTTGCATTCGGGTCGTTTTGCCATTCTTCTCCAGAACATTTTCTTTGCCTCTTGCTGTCCTCGTTTTCCCCCCGTCCAACAGAACAAGGGTTCTTCAGTGGATTGTACGTGGGAGAGCAGGAGGAGGTGAAGCGGTTCCCCGCGGAGGTGTTTTGAGTTATGGATGTTGACACATTCCTTCTGGACACGAGGAGAACCGGATCCAGCCTGAGCAGCGCAAGCAGACGCTACCGCCACGGACGCTTCACTGGGCTTCACCTCCCGGTATCACCCTTTCTCCCGGCCAGCTCTTCAGCATGTACCTTTCTGTGAGGCTCTTCCCAGTCTTCCGAGCTCCAGGACAATGTGCAAATGGAAAGTGACTAAGGGTGCCTCAGCCTGGTTCCGTCTGTCCTGCCTTTCCCTGCCGCTGCTGCTCCTGCTCCTGAGTTCGGCTCTGCCTGTGGCCTGCCATGACACCCACAGGGCCGTACGTGCCCCGAGGGGCGCCAACTCCTCGTCGTCTGCCGTGGTGGGGCGGCATGTGCGCAGCTACAACCACCTCACGGGGGACGTGCGCAAGAGGAAACTCTTCTCCTACCAGAAGTTCTTTCTCAGGATCGATAAGAACGGAAAAGTCAATGGCACCAAAAGCAAGGACGATCCGTACAGTGAGTAATGCCCGTTTTTATCCTCTTTCCTTTCACATGTGGGTCCCATAGAAGAAATGGCACTGCTTATTTCCTGCCTCCTTTGATTTTGCAGTCAAACATCCAGCAGATAATATAAACCTTACCTGATGTTGGTGGGCGCGAGCTGCTGTGTGTGGAGTTGGGCTTTGCACGCGTTGCTGAGAGGTAGTCGGCTCTGATGTTGGTCCTTAGGTTTCAGAGTGCAGATTTATTCATAGCAGGTTTCCTGGAACCAATTTGAAATTGCCAGGGGAGCCTTTCTTTTCTGTAAAATGCGCAAACCATTAGAAGTTACTCCCGAACATCACGCAGTCATCTTTATTACTCCTGCTCGTCGTAACTCCCTAGTCGCTGCAACAAATGGCTTACTTTTGAGATTTTATTAATTTCAAGCACATGTCAGGTGGTTCTTTTTTCTATTGAACGTGTTATCGTGTTCATTCATAAATAATCAGAAGAATTTTAACTTTACACTTCGTGGCATGTCCAGACACCCGGCAGGGAGCTCGAAGCACCTGGTCACCACACTCCCAAATCTCCCTCTGCACTTTTTCGTTAGTAGATTGCACACACATTGCCGCTAATAAAAAAAGGCTTTGACATATGGGTCCCATGTGCGTGCTGCTCGGCTTTTTTTAGACTATGGTGTGCTGGAACTCCGCAAGACATGGCTGTGGGTATTTCAATTAGCCGAACTGCCTCTTAAATGTGCTGCACAGAAAGTCTCTTAATAAATCCAAGACCAGGCTTGAAGAGTTCTGGAAGGCTTTCAACTACCATCAAAGAGTTTGTCCAGAAAGCTGGACACTGTTAGGTGTAGTGTTGTAGACATTAAACATTTACATTTATATTTATTAATGCATGTTTTGAAATAAATGAATAAATGTGTGCTAGCTTTTTTTAAATGTAATTTAAATAGAAAAAAATTATACATTTATATCTATCATGCCTGTTAAAAAAAAATCTACATATCATATGCCATGTTTTTGTACTTTTCCCTATGCCAGTGAACTCTGTACATGTTAAAAGATTCCCACCACTCGCTTACCACATGTAAAAAAAAAAGCACTGTTCTTGTTAGCTCCCACAATGACCCTTAGGCATTAAGCATACTGGTAATAATGTTCCGGCCAGATGCACTGAGTTTCAGTGGGGATTCTCTTCTCGTTTCAGTGCTGATATATCTGAAGTGTGGATATGGCCTGGAATGTCTGTGGGAGGCATAGCAAAGGGGAACCACTTGTTGGTGAATGGATCATTTCTCCAAAACAGATTGGACCTCTGCCATCCCTCCGCTTTCCCTGCTTTTTTTGCGGGCGCTATAATTGAATTCGAAGGGCCTCTGGTGCCCACAAGGTAGCAGCAGTGCTCCCTGCATCCCTCGCTTTAAAACAGCGGCATGGTGAAATGGTAGTGTGCGGCGTTTACGACAAGCGTGTTTGCTTGATTTATTCTGTAATCAGAGACCATTGTTGTTGCCCGTAAAAAGGGCAGAAATGAGTGGCTTGCTATGTTATGTATCATCATGTACTTGAAACATCAAAACATCCTCAAATGATTTTACTCCAGTTGGAGCCACTGGCATTTTAAAAGGAACCAGTACCTTTTGCGGTATAATATTTCTCTTGAGTTAACAAAAAGAATATTCCCATGAACAGCACGGCATGTTATTGTATATAGACTGACGTCATGTCGACAATTATCTTTGTGTTTGAAGGCCCGGTGTTTGCATAGAGCTGAATTTTATCAAGACTGTGCACAGATATGAGCTGTCAAACTCAATTTTTAAAAATATATTTTTAACTTCCACGTTTAATGTTTATGAAAAGCACACTTTGCATTATGCTAAAATTAACAGTCGAATGAACTCAAGGTCAGTAGTTTTTCTGTTTTGGATGAGTTACAGAATATACTTTTGGAAAAGCACAAAGTAGAAGGAATGACGTATTTTATTTTAATGAGACATTAATGTAGCCTATTTACCAGCAATGCACATATAAAATGTCACATCTTGATGCAAAATTTACATTTACACCCCCGTAAACACTTGCAGTAAATCAAAAGCCCGTATTTTATGAGAGGGCCAATATTTGTTTTGCATATTTGATGTGGAAAAATATTTGCAGAGAGCCTAAGTATGATAGATTGTTACATTTCCCAGATTCAAACTCCCAGTCAGAGAGTCTCTTTGTCCATGTTTGAGTTCTCAAGTCCAGCCTTCTTTAGTTTTCAAGTCCACAAAAGACCTGTCTATGTGCAGCTTGAAATCCTATCCCACCCATATTGTTTGATTTCCTTTCAGAATCCATCAGCTCAGTATCACTTTTGTCACATTGTGTCTCCCCCAAGACATTTTTGGAAACGGCACCCCGTGCTGGAACTCGGAGCTGTCCTCGGTGTATTGAGCGAGCCTAACAACAAGCTCACTGTGATGCAAAAGCTCTCACACGGACCGGCCGGAGTTCAATCTTTCTTTTCCTGTTTTGATCTTGTTTGCCTTCTCTTTCTTCTGCGCAATTGTTTTGTGTTAATCACACAGCACTGATGAAAAAGTCAGTATCGACACGAGCGCAAAACCTCTGGTGTTGGCATGGCCGGAGGAAATTGTTAATGAGGATCATTAGTCTTTGACAGCTTTGATTGAGGGGATTTGTTCGATCAGAGTTCAACTACTGGTTGAATCGTAAGGTCTAAAGTGCAGGGGTCTTTCCAATCATCGTGTCAGCTCTTGGGCAGCAGATCAAACAAGGGTCAGGCCAGCGGTCATTATACGTCTCTCACTCCATTTGGGGTCAGTTTAATCTAATAGGGCTCAATTAAGAATACAGATTATTGCTGGTCTAATGAGGTGTTTCCAGGCCAAACTCCATTAGCTTTGGTCAGAGTGGCACACTTGAAGATCGTTTTTCTCCATGAGAGAATATAAAAATACTTTTTTTTTAAAGAATATAAATTACTATTACTAATTACTCGGTTTATTTCAGGTGTTGAGTTTCTTTGTATGTGTTAGGCTGAACCTTATCAACTATATAGCAAACAAACCCTTGCTTTTGTTTGCTGAATGAATGTTAATGTTCATAACTTGTTTTTCTTCCTGCGTTCGATCAGCTTCTGTCAGTTTACCTGGTATAAAAGTTGTTTTGCCATTTTAATGAGAAAGAAAGAGGAATAAGCCTATTCTGTCAAGTGTTAGAAACTAGCATGGAAGGACACAGCTTGCTGGCCTGGTGTGACATTAAATCTTTCATCAGGAACAATAACAAGATAACTGCAAGCAGCTCTCGGCATGTCTGCTGAGACAAAATGGAAAATAATCAACTGATGCTACTTAGTATGGGCATGATTATGACAAAATCATAAATGTCCCTTATATTTGAAATTGATATTATTAATTTCTATTAAAAAAAAAAACTTACATTAAAATATTTACATAGGACATCTGCATACAAGCTGAGCGAATTATTATTATTATTATTAATAATATATATTTTTTTAAATATGTATTTCTGTTTAATAGACCATTATTCGGTCTTTTATTTACAAATTGCATCTAGCCAATTCCAACAACAAAAAAACTAAATGACCCACAATGCTCTTGACTTCGGTACTTCACCTTCATTTTTGGTGCCACCATGAACCGAAGTGAAGTATTCTCACTCACTATGACCAGTTTTTGTTACTGATAGGCCTATAGACTCATTACAAATGTAGTTGTAAAATGACTCACTGGTGTGAATGAACATGAGCAATGTGTGAATTTAAATGACATGTTGCCGGCCCTGGCCACATGGATGGCACTCTTCAGGTGTGTGTGTGTGTGTGTGTGTGTGTGTGCGCGCTCTGTGGTTACGGTGCCCGTTTATAGCTCCTGTGGGAAATCCCAACCACACAAGTAATAAAAATGACTTATGAGGATTGAGCTGATGTGCAAAAGGTTAGTGTCAGCATTTCATTCTCTTTAACCTCGGCGTCCTTATAGACTTTCTCTTTTCTGATTCATAAATAACAGAGCAGGTTTTTACAAGACATTTTAAGGATCACTTCAAGATACCTGGCCCTCAAAAATGCAACATGCTGATAGCTTTGACATGTTTACTTATAAGCTGTCCATTGTTCTATTATGTTTGTTCCATCTTCACTACTGTTCAAAAGTTTGGGTTCAGTAAGATTTTATTACTTTTATTCAGAAATTACCTAATAAATTGATCAAAAGTTACAGTAAAGACATTTATAATGTTAAAATATAATAACATTTTATTAAAAATAGTGTCTCATTTATTTTAATAGCTAATATGTTTGAACAGATGCTCACACTGATCTACAACTATTATATATGAGTTATTGTGAAAGTGGTTTTTAGCACTTCATGCTTAAAGGAGTATGATTTTAAAAATTAATGCGCCATAATTTGTATTTGATCATTTTAACATGTAAAACGAGGTAAAAGTCCATGTTTTTAAAGACCATGTTGTTATACCCATAACACGTGTATATTTTGTAGTAGCAGCTCAACATCTTCATCTAGTTAATACATCCAGCTTTTCCCTTCTGAAAGTTCAACTTAGAGGAGTGGAAGACCAGATGTATGCCTAACCTCTGACCCCATTACCTAAAGCAGAGCACCATTTGTACCATGAGAAGTTCTGGGGAGAAACAGCACTGTCTCTTTTCTGCTGTGATCTGTCTGATTGCCAACAGACGGTGACTAAAAGCACACTTGCCCACAAACCAGTGAGACGACAATTGTTTTGGAATTGTTTTCAGGAAACTATAAGCTTTGAGGTGATCATTGAGCAGTTTACAGAGTAAGAAGCCAGGTACAGGGAGTTTAGTTATGATAACTGTGATATCTACAAACACATGTTGTTCTTTTTATGTTTATCAAGCCATTAAACAGGAAAGACTGAGGGAACGACTTTGCAAGGTCTTTCAGTGTCCTATAAATCTGTTAAGTGTTTAATATGCTACAATACTGGACAAATGAGAGCAGGGTGAAGCTTTCCTTAAACACATCTTCTCACAAGCTACAAGGGGAATTCCTAAGCGATGTGTGCTTGAACAGATGGCGGCGGTTGGCGCATCAAAGCACTGAAGAGAGATGAGGACCAGTGTGAGCAGAGATGCATCTGGCCTGTCAAAGAAGTGAGCAGGAAGTTTGAGTGGTCTTGCATTGATTCCCATTAGGATGGGTGTTTGCTCTGACATTTAGGAGGAGGTTGGAAACTGTTTGCCGCCACAGAAGGTTGTCTGGATGTTTGGGTATGTTAGGTGTGTGTTTGGGATGATGCATGCATGGTTGCATGTGCGCAAAGTGTTTCAGTGGTTTCATTGCCCAGGCAATGCAAACACTGAACAAATCTGTCTGTCATCAAAAATTAGTTGTTGAGCACAAAATCTTCAGTCCTCTGACAGTGTGCAGGGTGGTTAACAAATGCCTGGACAGTTAGTCAAACAAAAACATGATACTTAACATGCTCTGATGGTCTGGAATAACATGAAATATGTGAAGAGTTTAGGGATAATAATTCATCCAAAAATGGAAATTCTGTCATCATTTACCCTCATGTTGTTCCAAAAACTTTTTTTTTTCTGCTGTGAAACAAAATATGTGTGTACATGTAAATCTCAAAACAACCCATTATATAGGGGCTCTGAGTATGCCTAGCAACTGGAAAAGAGAAAGAAGAATTGTACTTATTTTCTGACTTTCTCTTCTTTATGTGCTCTTTCAATGAGTCACATTTTAGCAGATTTATAGTGGGAGAACAGAACTACTGTTTTCACTACTGTCCGAGGATGCATTACGTAATATGAAATAGAGCTGGTTCTTGTGTTTTAAGCTCAGGCTAAAGACATACACGTTTGAACCATATGCCCCTGAGAACCGTAATGTTATCGTGTATTCAAATACACATCATCCATTGGGCAAGTCACTGGCCTTAAATCATGTGTCCCTTTTAGCTTTTAAAACGAAATCCAATGTTTTTCTTTAGGCCAAGCACACACTACAAGACTGAAGACTGCATGCGCACACTTAAAGAGTTACTGTTTCTTGTGTGCACAGTCGCAGACTTTGTTACAATTGTAAACCAAAAATGCAACATTTGACTTTTGCTTCCCACTCTCGCACCTTGTAGTGTGTGCTTGGTTTAGCAGGCTGGTTATTATGTTTTGGCAAAAGATATGGATCTAGAGCCCTAAAGACAGATATTTAGAGGCAGATGTGCAATGGAGTTACTGTAAGATCTCAGACGATAAACTGGTGGATGTGAGGGAGAACAGATTGCATAACTCTTTTTACCAGTGAGTTTGCATTGTGCTCTATTAGCAAATTTCAGTAGGAAAATCAGTAATGAAAGCCTATTTATGAGGTGCTGAAAAAATGAACAAAATTGTTTTAAGAATAATCATCATTCTTCACTAAGCTTTTAACACAGCTCTGAAAAAAGTATAGTTATTCTGAGTCTGTCTACAGAGGCCACATATGCTTTCTGTAAACCATCTTGAAAGGCTCATTTAAAAACAATCTTCATGGATTTTGTTTTTACGTGATCAAGAGCGTCAGGTTATCATCATCTGATCTGTTTTGTAGCTTTTAACATAAAAACGTTGCATTTCTCCATACAATCCAACAAACAATAGGCGGAGCGGAGGTCCTAAAAACTTCAAAAGGACTGCATACAAACATATTTACAGTCCTTCTAGTCTGAGTTCATCCAAAGTCGCTCTACGCTGCAAAAAATTATATTCTTACACAGTATTTGTCTTGTTTTTAAGTAAAATTTCTGAACATTCTTAAATCAAGATACATTTACTTGAGAAACATTTACTTCCAGAAAACCAAGATTTAATATCGTAAAATTAAGTGACTTCATGCTTAAAACAAGAACAAATGGCCAGTGGGGTAAGAAAAATAAACTTCTTTTCCCTTTGAATAAAGTGTATTTATTTTAGGGTCTCTTAACTAGTTGCTTATTAGCATGCATATTACTAGAATATTAGCCATTTATTAGTAGTAATTAAGCACATATTAATGCCTTATTCTACATGACCTTATTCTATATCCCTAATCCTACCCAATACCTAAACTTAACAACTGCCTTACTAACTATTAATAAGCAGCAAATAAGGAATTTATTGAGGGAAAATTCGTAGTTAATAGTGAATAAGTGTTCCCTATTCTAAAGTGTTACCGTGTATTTTTCTGACCCCATTAAGTTTTTTTCAGCTTTTTCACCTCAAGTAATTTTGCCTATCAAGTAAAAGTATCTTTATTTAAGAATGTTTAGATATTTGTACTGGGGGAAAAAAACATTTTTTGCAGTGTATGTCAGCAGAGCTAGGATGGGATAATGAGACCGGCCCCCCAGACCCGTCCACTGATCTCCCTGAACCCAGGAGCCAGGGGCCCGCGGAGCCCAGATCAAAGGTCCAAGTCACTGTCATCAGAAGCCAATGATGGGTCAGCAGCAAAGATGCCTTTTAATGGGGACCCTTTTCACTTTATGGTCCTGTAGGCAGGGGGTTAATTGAAAAGACGTGCGTGTCAGAGGCGTGGCGGTCCGAGGTTCCCAGGACAATTAAGCACCCTGGTGTAATATATGACTTGACTTATTCAGTCTTTGCTTCCAGAAAGAGAGTGGAAGAGAGTGTGGAGAGCTGACAAGCAGTTGAGGGTTCCCGAGTGCAAGATTATTATTTTGACATCTGGAAACGAGCCAATCGGAACGCTGCTAGGGAAAAGTCCGTCTGCCTGATAAAAATTGTTGTTTTCAAACACATTTGAAGTGGATGGGGTTCTCTTTCACTCTCTCGCAGGCTTTGGTGGTGATGCAGGTTGCACAAGGCTACAAATACGAGGCTGTGGGGTTTTTTGTAATTACCACAAGATGCGATAACCTGAGTTCTGTCACCCTGCCAAGAAAACATTGAACTCCGTTAAGCGGGAAGGGGGGCGGCCACCTACAGAGCCTGGAGCAAGAGCCTAGTCTACTGAGGGAAGATCACGCTAGGCTATGGGTGGGACTCTCTGGACCACCGTTGGGCCATGGGCAGTGTAATGTCACAGACACATGGCCGCTCACAGGCAGGGTTTGAGTAAGGTGGGGCTGGGCTTGTTAAAAAGCTGAGGCTTTTAAGTCTTTGTAATCCGAGCCCTAACGGGGAGTAAAACAAGAATACTTGGAGGATTAGGTTGCACCGCAAAAAAAGAAAATTCTCTCACTTTTTTTTTTTTTAAGAGAATGCCTTGGCTAGTGCTTTGAATAATGCAGGCAGTGAAATTGTGTTTGTCAGAATACCAGAGCGCCGTGATATAGATGTAACAAAACATTGGGTCTGCCAGGAAAACTGTTTAAAAGTAATCACGCTCTTATGAGTCAAGACTTTGCTGTCTGTAGAGCGGCCGTTCTCAAACTGTGCTGTGTGAGAGATTCTAAGTGGCCGGCGAGATTTTCTGGCTGATAATATAAAATAAATAATACATATATAAAACATATTAAAAAAAATAAGGGCCTGTGAGTTGATTGGCTGACATAAAATAATAAATAAAATGATAAATAAATAATAAAAAAATACATTGCGTATAACTAATAACCATCAAGTACATTATTGTAGTAGCAGAAGCCCTTTATTATTATTTAAAATATTATTAATAATTTTTTTAAATAAAGTTTATAATAAAAAATACAAATTATATAAATAATAGATCTAAAAAAAGCTGAATTCAAATAAAATATAAATATTAGATTTAAAGCTTCAATGAAAGTTAGAAATGTTGCCTTGGCAAATAAAATAAGTTTAAGCTGAAGCACTAAAGTTATTAAAACTGAAATAAAAATAAATTAAGCATTAAGCATCTTAAAAATCATTTAAAAATACTCATTTGTGATGAAGGGCTTCTGCTACTTTGATGATTACTCAGTATTATTCAGTAACTGATAGTTATTAGTTATAGGATTGTTTTTAAACTAAGGACGATTTGTATGCTGTTCAAAACTGCAAGTAATTGTTTTCATGTAGTTGGGGTTTCTCTCAGACTTGAGGTGGTCTGCAGTTACTGATTAAGTTTGAGAAGCACTACTGTAGAGGTTTGTTGAGGTTTAACTCTTACATGACTGCGCGTACGCACTTTAATGAGCCGAATAAAACTGTAACAGACTTGTTGCACGCAGAGCTGTTGTTCTTGGTAATGTCTTAAAAATGTTGATTAGATATGTGCTTGAGAGCTTACTGCATTTCAGACACTGGGCTTAAAACATTTCTCTGTACTTTTAGGTCAAATCTCACATTAAATAACTGGAATTTGGCAGAAATCTGAAATGAAAGAGGGGCAGATCTTAAATGTTTATGGTGTGGAAGAAGAAAGCATGCAGAGATACCTGTTGCTTAGATGCCTCAGAGATGTTTTGGTTTTGTAAATCCAGCCTTTTGTTGCAGACCTGCATTTCAGCTTCAATGCAGACAGGAGAAACACTCCTGGGACTCGTGAGGGAGTCGTAAAAAAAAAAGACTCCAGCGTGTTTTGGTTTGACAGACCACATCAAATAGCCGAAAGCAAACAGGTGCTTTCTGCCAGACGATTCAGGCTTTATTTTGACATAGCACGCTTTAAAGAGCAGCCACCAAATTTACTGTAGACATGACATGTTGTTTGCACACATGACATGACATCACTCGCATAGGGATGGGTGCAACTGCATGATCGGTGTTTGGGATTTCTGGTCAAAATTTATATGCGCTTGTGTCATTTTGGGCAGCCGTTCCATTGCTTTTGTCCACTTTATTACTCTTTGATCATGGATTATACCTCCTTAATCCTACCAAGTCTGTGATCCCATCTCTGAGCCCCCTCCTTTTATTCTGTCGCTCTTGCTCATGAACCTGAGGCGAGGGAGGAGAGAGGATAGAAGACTAGGTCTCCTTACATCTTCTCTTGGTGATTGCAACCTGAGCCCATGTGGAGTAACTGCCTTCAGATCCACTTAATCCTCCTGTTGTAGCAGCGCTTGCGCTCCTGATCCACAGGTGTGGATTCAATTCCTTTGCGTCACAAAACTCTGATGTCAATGTTAGGCATTTACAAATCATCCAAGATACAGAGGGTTTTACATAGTTCTGAAAGTAGATATGCAATATAGTGACTTTTTGCTGGAGTAGGCCATCTGACTGACACATAAAGCCACAATTATTTTTATTATGTATATGTGACCCTGGACCTCAAAAGCAGTCTTAATTCGCTGGGGGATATTTGTAGCAATAGCCAACAATACATTGTATGGGTCAAAATTATCAGTTTTTCTTTTATGCAAAACATCATTAGGATATTAAGTAAAGATCATGTTCCATGAAGATATTTTGTGAATTTCCTACCTTAAATATATCAAAACTTAATTTTTGAGTAGTAATATGCATTGCTAAGGACATCATTTGGACAACAAAGCGATTTTCTCAATATTTAGATTTTTTTGCACCCTCAGATTCCAGATTTTCAAATAGTTGTATCTCGGCCAAATATTGTCCTATCCTAACAAACCATACATCAATGGAAAGCTCATTTATCCCGCTTTCAGATGATGTATAAATCTCAATTTAGAAAAAATTGACCCTTATGACCAGGGTCACATATTACAGTATGTATATATATATATTTTGTAAAAATTATTGTCAAAATTTGTAAATCTTAAATTACATTTTTTTTTTTGCTGTTTAGGCCAGTGTTGTAGAACTTGTTGTACAACTTAAATGGAAACTATTTAAAATCTCTATCAAAATCTAAAAAAACAACAAAAAAAATCTTGAAATTAAAGTTAGAAATATTGTTTTAAAATGCAATATGAAATGCACATGCAGACGTACTAAAATTCCTGAAATGAAACAGAAATAAATTAAGGAACATAAAAATATTCAAAAATGACAAAAGCACATAACAAAATTACTAAAACAAACGGAATTTTAAAATTCTCTAAATAATACCAAAATAACACTGCCTTAGGCTATTTGAAATAGATTATACCACAGTGATAGGAACAGCATCAAATTAAGCAATCTAAATAATTATTTAAAAATTGCTAAAAATAAATGTCATTATTTTACAGTTTTATTTATTGGTCTCCAAAAACAATGGAAAAATAAAATGTATATAGATTCTGTGATTAGAATTTATGACCATCCAAAAGTAACAAGTGGAATATGTTATTGGACATTTAGTTTAGCTATCATTAAGTCAATGCTAATAACTTAACCAGCATGACTTCCTAAGTCAACCGGCATAACTGTGTTGCATCACCAGCTAGACCAGCACTAATTACCCTAAACTAGTAAGGAGGTTGATGCTGGTCTTTTCAGCAGGATTGGTAGGCCGCTCACTTGCTTTAGAAGCTTGTTGAATATTTGCAGATAAAAGCACTGACTTCACTTAAGTAGCGAGGTAAACTGAACTGCTCGTGTTCGTCAAAGGCCAGAAGCTGCAGGCAAAAGCTCTTTTAACCCCATACACAAACAACATAGGATCATATAGCCCTGTTGCTACTAGGACATGCTTTGGTCTGGGACTAATCCCATCTAAAGCGTGATGGCTTTATGAGTTTACATAATTGCCTTTTAAAAGGCAAAACAGTAATGGTTACCACAACTTGAATCACTAATGGCTACAAACATCTGCCAGCATGCCTTTCGGCTCTGAAAACTCCAACGAAGACAGCAAAATATGACTTTTCATGTCATAAATGAGCACTTTTGAACATAAGTACTCCTGCATGGGAGGATGGAGAATTTCTGACTGTAGCACTGGGGTTATGAGGTGGATTGTGGGTAAAGTTCGAGGAGGTCATTTCTGTGATGCTTTTACCTATATTTACATGTTGATATTTGTTACCTGTTCTATCATTTTAGGCTTGCATTTAATCTATGTCATTATGCAATTACATGTTTCATGTGACACCAGCAGTGCACCTTGTTTAATGTAAAATAAGTATTTGCATAATTCCGAAAACTCTAAAACCTGCAATGTTTTAATGTGGACATTATGTAAATTATACGTTTACGTTTGTTTTCTAGGTACACTCGAAATCAAGTCTGTGGATGTGGGCATCGTTGCCATCAAGGGGATTCAAAGCAATTACTACCTTGCAATTAACAAGAAAGGGGTGGTCTACGGGGCGGTGAGCATCATTTTCTCTTCATTTCTCTTATAATTATAGTTAATGACTGGACTCCACAACAAATAATGATAACGTTTCGTGATCCCGTCCAAACCGAAGACGTCCTTCTTATCGGGAATTGTTAAACAACATTCAGAATTTCTAAACTATTTATAGAAATTCAGCTCTTTACAAGCTTCCAGAAAGATCCGTCAGCCCTCGGGTCCCTCTCAGAGGCTTTGATGTCAGAGAGCCTGCTCGATTTCTCATGTCTCGGGGCACTTAAAAAGCCCGGGGTTGTTTTAAAGGACAGTTCCACTCCATTGCCTGTAAATTATCCCCCAGCAAAAGTCGGCTTGAGCAAAAGAGTTCTGTCATCTTTGAAAAAGTAAGCCGAGAAGGTCCTCTTCCTTACACTGTAGTCTCTCCTCCAATACTGCTCCATGCATGCGTTCTCCTCCATTCACAATCCAGCCATACAATCCCCTGCTCGCTCTTTGTTCCGAGTTCTCTCCAGCCCCATCGCCTCTCATTCATCCGCTCTCATGAATGGCAAATGTTACCTGAAACAGGCAAAAATAGTGCCGTACTTTTCCCAAAAGTGAAATCAACAGAGTGGAAGGGGAAATTCCTAAAATGCAATCGCCTGTGCCTCGGGTCTGTTGTCCTCTCAGTGGAAATATCAATAAAGTGACGTACGCTACCATTTATATTATGGGGGGGGGGGGGTTTTTTTTTTTTTTTTTATCAATAAAGTGACGTACGCTACCATTTATATTATGGGGGGGGGGGATTTTTTTTTGTGATTTCAAAGGGTAAAATGTGGAAATGTAGACTAAAAACCATCCTTATGATGATGCTATGAGTGAAGGGGAAAATAGTGGTGAATACAGGTCATCTATGATATATATTCATTCTGAAAAAAAAAAAATAATTTTAAAACAAAAATATATATATTTTTTTTAATGTTTGAAAAACTTACAGATGTACAGATTTATCATTCTAATGTCAATATAATATTTATAACAATATTTTGTATTTAAAATAATTACAATTATATTCAATATTATATTAATTTTATGAAATGCATTTTTTTCTGAAAGTCGTGGAAACAGTTTTGATAATGTTAAGATGAGAAAAGGTGAAGATAGTAGTGGACACAGTTGATCTAATAATATATGAATATATGAAATAAATATGAAAAAAATATGACTAATATGTAAGGATTTATCCTTTTAATGGGTCAAAATGTTATATTATATTATAACAATATTTTGTACATATAATAATACAACAATATAGCATAATATTATTTCCATTTCATGCAAAGCATTTTTTTTTTTTACTATAATACTGATATGTTTTGCATTCATTACTTTTTAAATAAATCAACAAACTGCACTGCATGACCTCAAACTGATCTCAAACTGACTCAAGTACGTCTTCTTCTTTCAGAAGGATTTTGGCGTTGACTGCAAGCTGATAGAGCGGATAGAGGAGAACAGGTACAACACCTATGCCTCGGCAGAGTGGAGGAACAGGAAGAAGCCCATGTTTGTGGGCCTGATGGCCAACGGGAAGCCGATGAGAGCCAAAAAGACCCGGAGAAAAAACACAGCCACACACTTTCTCCCCATTCCTATCGTGTAGCTACAACCCACCAAAAGGGAACATTTAACTGCACTGAGGAAAGGCTTGGAATTTTTGGACAGTTTGGAGAAGGCACTATGTAAAGGAACTAAGAGAACTCCTTTTCACTGAGTTCGATTGTTGTCACATATTTGTTTTTAAGTTATTGGCACCAGGGAAAATATGGGACATTTTTTTATGCCAGACCCTTTTCTAGCAAAGGAAAGGTTGGACCAAAACCTACGGAGAGGAATCGGACATTGCAACCTCCCAGAATGAACCGAAGAGACTTTTCACAGAGTGTACTGCTTGTGTGTATTTGTGTGTGTGACCTTTGGATGCAGTTATTTATGCTGTACTAACTCATACGAAACACTCTAACAGACTCTCAAACTCTGTGACTCAGTGGACTGAAAGTTATGCTTACTGGAAGCACTTGCTCAAGGTGCAAGGCTGAGAGGCAGAGATGGAGACCCCGCATCTTTCATCCGAATTTAGTCAAGCTAGCACCATAGCGTAAAGAACTCTAACATTATTAACATGCAAAAGCCACTGTATTTGATATCTCCATTCTTTACCTGACTGCTTTGGAATAAATTATTTATTTTATGTAATATTTAAAGAAAAACAAAGGCAAAAAAAAACATGGAATGGACATTTTTTTTTATCATTTATGCTCCTCTTTTAAAAAGCTATTCTATTGGTTACACATGAATAAATAAATATATTTCTCCTTACCTAGCAGAAGTTGCGTCCGTGATGCTGAGAAAAGCTCATTTTCTTCTTTTATTCATTTCCAAGAGGTTAAATGCATCTGTAAAACAAATGATCTTGCTGCACTTATAGAGGAAAGGGGTGATACGGTTAATTCATTTTCCGTACCTTTAAAAACTACCAGCTTTAGTGATTTTCTCAGTCACTGTTTACATTATAAAATACCATAATTGGAACCACACATCACTGTTTCATAAAGAAAGCAATAAAAAAAAATCCCAGCGATAACTATGAGCTCATCTCTAAAAGCATTCAAGAATTCAAAACACACAGTCTTCGGTCACTGCCACACATATTGTCCTAGTATCAGTCGTGGAAAGAACATTGTGCTTTGAGATTCTTTTAAAGCTGCGTTCATTTGTGCCCCAAAAAGTCTGGTACTCTGAATTGAAAACATTCATCTTTGTTTATATTTCAGCTGTTATCAAAAACCACATATAAATCTATATCCACACTCATTGCCCTTTTGCCTCATTTTCAACTGTCCCTGCAACTTTCAATCATCAAACTCTGCTCTACTAGCCCACTCGCTTCAAAAAGTCAATGTGAAGGGCATGTGGTGTGTATGTAAATATTGGCAGTAGATTATGGGCTGATTCTGATTATCTCTACTGTAGGCCTAACGCCTTTCCCCCTCTCAAACCTTCGGCGCAGTTCCAGCAATTAGCAAATAAAAACTTTGAAGGTTTGGGTTGAAGTCTCACCTTTTTTTTATCATAGTCTCTTGCTTTTTGCTTTCACTTGGGAACATGATGTTGATTCATGAACTTTCCCAGGCAGTTCTCATTGTTTCAAGTTAGAGTATTGATGTGTTTGTTTAGAAGTTCTTTTGGGTGTTTCGTAAACATCTTTTCATGTACAATTACACTGAAATGGATTCAAGACTAGGTCTGGGAACCGAGAACCAGTTTCATTTTTTGAGTCGTATGATGTTCGGTTCGTTAACGTACTTTAACCAGCAACGTACCGTACGTTAACCAGCGACGTACCGTCGTTAACGCACGGAGAACCGTATTAAAATACTTAGAGTTTCCAGCAATAGCCTATTTCAAAAGAAACAACACCGCGAGTGAATCTGTAGCGCGAAACAGACAACGTCCGATTCCCGAACGAATGACTCGTATGAGCCGGTTCTTTTCAGTGAATCAGAAACGAGCAGCACATATTATTACTGAATGAGTCATTCGAATGAGTTGGTTCTTTTTAGTGAATCAAAACCACAACGCAATCAGTGCGATTGCCGTAAGAATGATTCGGTTGTTTTCAGTGAATTAAAGGCAGGGTACGTGATTTTTCAAAAACACTTTAGAAAACTGATTGGGGCCGAATCGCAAAACAAACTTGTAGCCAATCAGCAATAAGGGGCGTGTCTACTCGTGATGTGGAGGAGAGCGCGTTCAGTGCATAGGACTGACATTAGCCGAGCCGAGCGACAGAAAGATAGAGATGGCGGATAAAAAAACAAAAGATGAAAAACGTCTGCGGAACGATAAGGCAAGAAGTAGGACCCCTGTAAATATCGGATCAGCTTTCCAGCGCCGGAGAGAACTCAAGGAGCGGAGGCCTGCGATCGGACGCCGAGGTTGCTTTGTTTCTTCTCAATAGGTGAGTAACACCGTGTCTACAACAGCTAAAGTCTGCCTACACTGGACGCGATCAAACGACCGTTGAAAACCATTTGAAATGTGTGTCAGCACATCATAAATAGAACCCGGCAGCAGTTTTCTGTCGGGGATTTGTTGCACCGCGCCGCTCACGTCCGTAGACACGGTGTAACATTGGTTTTGCTTTGTTTCACAGAACTAATCGTTGCCTGGGTTGCGTACATATATGTGGGGCGGAGCTATCAAAATAGGGGCAAGACCCTTTTGGGGTAGGGGCGTGTTTGTTTTGGTGATTTCAAATATCAACATTGGCTACCAGAAATCACTTACTCTGCCTTTAAACAACTAATCTTACAATTAATTGTGGAGAAAACTCTTTCAGTTTTTCTCAGTTACTGATTGGTTGCTCATATGACAACATTATGCGTTTTGTCAATAGCATTTTCTAAAAATAAATGAAAGATAGGACTACCACATGTTTTTATTTTATTTTATTTTGTTTAATATAAGGCCAATTATTTGAATGTATTTATGCGGCCTCTAAAAAGACTCCAAAGCTCACCTTTTGTAAGAATCAATTTAAATTTAGCTCACAATTATTCAAGTATTCCCAAGTATTTCTTTCAAATATTTATTCCTTAAAATTATTTTTTAATGGAACCATTAGCAAGCAAAATCATAATTCTTTACCATCCCCAACCGTTTTTGTAAATGGTGCTTAATCTACAAAGTACAGTTTAATAAGATAAAAGGCCTACATAGAGATTTCCTTGATAACTACCAAGCCTACAAACTTATTACATTAAGACATCAATAAAGAAATAAACAAGGAAGATAAATACAAATACCTGTTGTATAAGTTTGCAATCCCCTGTTGACTCATGAAAGAGCCACAGAGTCATTTGGCTCTCGCAGGGAGAAACCGATTCAGATGCATCATACATATTCAGTACGCAGCGCTGAAGGAATTCCCATTTGTTGGTTTTAGCTGAAATATATATTGTGACCTTCACAACTTCACTCTTTCCCCAAAGGAATCTGTGGCTTGTTGACCAAACCACAGGAGCAGCTGTGAATATTTCATTCCAGAAAGGTTGCTTGGAGAGCAGCAATAGACAGGGCCGATTTTAACAGCCCCGAAGGTAGCGGCACCGCTGTGTATTTTTGGACCTAGATGTGGTGACATTGAGCCAAGCCCAAGGAGTTCCAGTAACAGAGGTGCTCTCCTATCATTAGCGATCAACAGGTCTCCGAAACCTTATGTCAGCTAACATAAAAGAGCAAAAGTGCTAAATATAGTGGTTTTCAGAGTGCACTTACAACACGTGTTAAACACAGGGCCAGTTCAGGCTGAGATTTGGATCTGTTATGATCTCTCGAGGTTTCCAATTTCTGTTCAGCAGGTGGGTCAAACATTTGCCTTGGCTTTGGCTGAGATGAAGCATGTGTTTATCAATTCAGCTTGAGTGAGTGAGAGAAACAGAGAGACCAGGCGTCTGCCAATTCCAGGCAATGCCGACCCTTCAGGAGAACAGAGAACTGAATTTACAAACTAATACGAAGCCATACTCTGCATTTGAATGTAAGTTAATACAACCAAAGCGGGGGTGTATTTTCCTAGCTTTTTTCATCTGTACTGGAATAAGACCAACATTACTTGTCAAATGTGATTTGAAAACATGAAAGTATAGAATTGAGATTGCAAGATAGTATGAGATCCTTCACAAACGGGCCTTTCTTGCCCAAACTAAAGTGTGTGTAATGTTCATGTGGGGTTTGGGAAACATGCTGCTAATAAAGTTGGTGTTTATATGGTCTGTCAACCACATTAATGCACTTTATCCAATAACATTGTTTTCTAGAACAGCAAATGAGCTTGATTAAAGACAACTGTGATCTGTTTTAAGGGTCTGATTTAGGCTTGAAAAACATGAGGTTTTATAGTGGTTGAAGCTAAGTGGTTGTAAGTACACACTGACCATTTCCTCATAAAAGTTTTTTTTTTCTTTTTCAGATTTTTCTTTCAATATAGTCGCATTGCTTTTTCTTGTATTTCAGTTTCATCCCTTCTAAAGTTTTGTGGCCTACAGAGAATTGAGCAAATCGCAATGAATTGAACTTTTCATTGACCTGTGAATCTGGAGTCATCAAACTTTGCCACTGTGCAATCAACAGTCGCTTCAGAACCACGGACAGCTCTGGTATAGTCTTTATGAAAAGTTGGGCTGATTTGAATTGACAGCTACAGTATGTACAGTAGACCAAAGACTAGATGTTCAAGGACTTGTTGTGCAACTGCAAGATTTCTTAATAGATTTTATGTAACCAACAGTCCTTAAAGTTAGTCAGCACATTCTGAATCACATTCTGATTTCAAAGGGTTACATCACGAACAGTTGCATAACAGAACATTGTGCTTTTCATTGACTAAGAGTGTGCATGAACATGATGCATGAGACATTTAACGCATTAAAATGAACGCAGAAATGCCTCAGTTATCTGTAATTAAATCCCTTTGAGTCAAGATATAGAAAGCATTCACGTCAGCCAAAACAAGTCCTTCATAATAAACAGCCTCACAAATGCAGACGAACTGAATTAAAAAAGCTATATGGGCTATATTATTGATAATGATGACAAGCTCTTCACCTGCTGGATGAAATTATGTCAGGATCACGAACCCTTTCCATTCGTTGTGAGAGATAATGCATTAAATGTGTGAGGCGAGATAGTTCCCGAGAAACCCTGAGCCCACCTGCCAGTTCCTCTTGCTCACCATCTGAAGGATTCTTAAAAAATGGAATTGGATCAAACATGTCAAGAAGTGTTTAACCAAACAGACAGAAGGAACACAAACAGATCTGTGGTGTTTGAACACAAACTCCTTTGATTTCGTTAGTTCAAGGAAAGTGAAGATATAACACATTTTCTATGCAATTTGCTGGGTTTGATTGGGTTTTGCTGAAAAAGAAATAGGAACTTGATACCTTCAGGTTGCGTAGCTATTTGACGTATCCAAACTTTTTTCGGCGCTCCGTCCACAGCATTCCATCCACATGCATTATTTTGTTTTCCTGTGGGTAATATCTGGGTGGGCTGGTGTGTTGTCACACATGGCGTGTGTATGTGTGTGTCTCGGTGATGAGAAACCTCAGGGATTCTGCCTGTAAGCCTTGGAGGACTCTCAGCGGTGAGAGGCCTGGGAGCTCTCGTCTTCAAGGCCACATTGCGTCATTACAAAATGTTAGAGCTGGACATCTGGCCTTGACATGAAACTTCCCCTTTATCACCTGCTTATTGGACAGAAAAACAAGTCTGGTTCCTCTCAAAAGGACACGTGTCTTACCTTACTTATTACTGTGTGGAAGACTTGGAAGTGTTTAAAATCAGAGACTGCCGCCTTTTGGAGCATTTCAACACCTATCTTCCCTTATGATCGACTATCCGTGGTTTTAATGGCAGAATTTCAAAGGAATCAACAACAGTGGATGTCAAAAGAAAGTTTGCGGTGTGTAAAATGAAAATTTTTTAGGATTTGGAGTTGTTGGGAATACCACAAGTGATGAAAAAAGAGTGGAAAAGAATAAGAATTCTTTACTTTTGTTGGACCAGTCACTCGTCTTCGGTGTTTGGGGGCAAGCATATTGTCTTTAGACCGCAAAACGTGAAACATCACGGATCCTTTTATTTTCAGATTATGGAGAATTTCAGTGATAAAGTGTGTTTAAGCTCGGGTTTCATAGGACAAACTAAATCTCAGTCATCCTGTTACAATAAAACATCTGCCACCGTGACTTTTAATCAGAAATCCTGATGTTCTATCAGTCTGCCTACTGAGACGGATATTGAACAGAGCTTCATGGAATTTGAAGTTAACCCTGGAGTCTTTCCAGAGCTGTATGAATAAGGCCTGACCTCCCTCAGACGACACACCAAATGCTAATAATCAGGGTTTTGAAATGTCACAGTCAATTTAATGGGTTTGCGTGTGATAGTTCAACAATATCATTCGGACTCACACTATCTCGTATAGCATGACGGCGCAATATCCCAATCCTGCAAAATGAAATATCATTTTAATGATTATGTCTGGCAAACACTCACTGAAAAATAAAGCAGGCCCTGCAAACTGGGTGCTTCGCTCGATTTCCTTGGAATTGCAGCACAAAGTCGTGGCAAGTACAGGGTTAATATTTCATTTTCATTTTAAGTGGCGTGACTGCCAAACGCTTAAAAATCCGCACCATATGTTGAATGTCCAACAGTTGAGGCTGAGCCTATTGAAATTATGAAAAATGTGAAGAAAAATGAAAAAAAGTGTTTTTTGCTAGTATTTGGCAACATCTTTTAAGGGCTGAGAAATTATGAGGTCCATTAATGCTGCTGGAACACTATGTGAATTTTTCATTTATGCCTGATGTGTGGGAGGATCAAACATGTGCTCAGAAAAGCATTCATATCCCGTTCAAAATAAGATTTAAATAGCGCAGATCATTCTCTCTTAAATATAAATTTCAAAGAAGAAAAACAAAACAACAGGTGCCGTCTTGAGATTTCATATGAGTATACACAATTTCACATTCTGTAACATATGTATACATAAAGTCTGCCCTCTGTTTTGAGGAATGGCTATACGTAACATACCCTGTATGACATGCAGTGACGCTTTTAATATATTATAATGGTATGTTTCTCTGCTGACTATGGCATAATATTTTATAACTAATAAAGCTATCACACAACCATCTGCACATCCAAATAATACAAAATGTATCTGACTTCTTCATCTCCTTGTCTTGAGATACTTTAGTGGTAAAATTACCCAGAGAGTACATATTTTTAAAGCCTTTTTGGAAAATGTAAAACATATGCTTTCCACATATGCAAGCAATAAACATCCTCTGGCCCTATGTCCCCAATTTCAGCCATCACACAAGTGTAGATAATAGCTATAAGGAGTGCCCCAAATGTTTTTTATTTTATTTAGAACAAGATTGCATGCACTACATAAGATTACTGAGTTTCACAGCATTATGGCCTCCGACTACAGAAAACGAGTTCCACAAAGGCCTTGTTTCCTTTGTATAAAAAGTTCCTAACCGCACTGTCACTCCCTCGGTAGTGCACTAGCAGTAGCATTCGTTTTGTGTGGTCATTCTGTGGAAGCTGCATTTCAAGTGGCACGTATTGATCTCTTACGAGCAACTGCAAGTTATTATTCTTTCTGGTCTACACTCAGAAAAAAAAGTACAAAAGCTGTCACTGGGGCAGTACCTTTTCAAAAGGCACACCTTTGTACCTAAAGAGTCCATATTGGTACCTTAAAGGTACATATAAGTACCTAAAGTGTACATATTAGTACCTAAATGGTACAAAAGTGTACCTTTTGAAAAGGTACCGCCCCACTGACAGCTTTTGTACCTTTTTTTCTAGGAGTGTAGGAGCTTAAAGGGGAGGGCTGAATGACACAGCTTACTCTTAATATTTCAACATTTTGTGTCGCACAGCATTGACGCTGTAAAATCAACCCATAAAAACTTACTGTAACAACTTTATGTTGTTTCTTTCTGTCAGTGGGGGTGGGGGAAAGGACAGTTTGATGGGTGAAAGGTTAAGAGAGGGATGTTTCATAAAGGCCTCCTAAAGACTGGCCTGCAACATGGGTTTGTTCTGAAAGAAAACAGTGACATGAGACAGAGGAAAGGACCGCTAAGCCTGCTCAGGTCTCTCTCGTTGGGTTCAATTTCCTTATCTCGTCTCCTCTGGTTTCTTTCCAATATCCTTCTTCCATTTTTTTATGGTGCCTCTCATGCAGGACTCATAGTCATTGCAACAAGCACTTTAAAAACTAACATACTGTCTGGCCAGGGTAACAAATCCCATATGTCTCAGAATTGTAGTCTTTTTTTTTATTTTTTAGATTGATCAGTGCAATGTGTCGTTGAATCCTGTACTTTTAAGCCTAAATATTTTAGACCTTCCAGCCATCCATACTGTACAGTTTAGGCCAATCACATCCATCATGTGTCTTTCATTAAATATATACCGTAACAAATGTTCTGCCATATTTTGACACAGGTGACATCAAACAGGCAGCATACAGACCTAATCATGCAAACTTGTATCTCATTCACAAATGTAGTGCTTTGCATTATTACCTGTAGGCATTAATTATAATACGGTAAGTCCCTTTCCTGTCCTGATATGTGATATATTTATCAAAACCTTAAATCAGATTGCCCACTTTAATGTCCGATCACAAAACTGGCTCTGAACTCACTCGTCTGACAAGAATCGTTTTTATTGACTTCCTATGTATCTTTTTTTTTTTACAGGAAGATTTTATCTTCTTGTACTTTGTCAACCAGTCTTGGGGGTAACAAATTACAAATGCCACAGTAAAAAATAGATTACTTACAGATTTTTCATATAAAAAATAAAAATGCACACCATAATATCACGAAATATACCATTATGCTCTAAATTGTTCTAAACATTGTTAAATGTGTAATTTCTGCAACTGTGATTGCTATATAAATACACCTATGCTGCATTTAAAAAAAATTGACATGTTTTGAAAATTTGTGACGTTATTATTGCATGCTATTTATTGTAGCCAATAAACAATTGACTAAAGTAAAAATAGCACTTCTAATGCATGTAAGTCAAGGCGAGCTTAAATTCTGGAGGACAAAGAGTCTCAAAGTGCAACCAAATTTACCACTGTTCAGAATTTCACCAGTGAAATCCAGTCATTTAAATAGGAATCTGGAATCAGGAATTTCGTGTGAGGGCAAAAGTTTTCCTTACGTTGATTTTGAGTTGGTTTGAATTGGATTCATCACATTGACCAATAGAAAACCGCTTGGTTTGTAAGTGGCATCCTCATACTGTAATCACTACACTGCAAAAAATGTTTTTCTAGCTTAGATCTTTTGTCTTGTTTCCAGCCAAAATATAAAAAAATTCTTAAATCAAGAAGGATTTTCTAGACAAGTAAAAATTATTGTCTTGTTTTCAGAAAAAACAAGTCAAAATTAAGTGAGTTTTTGCAAAATAATCTTATTTCAAACAGAAAACAAGATTATTTAGCTTACCCCATTGGCAGATTATTTTTGCTTGTTTCAAGCACAAACTCACTTAATTTTGACTTGTTTTTTCTGAAAACAAGACAATAGTTTTTACTTGTCTAAAAAATCCTTCTTGATTTAAGAATTTTTTGATATTTTGGCTGGAAACAAGACAAAAGATCTAAGCTAGAAAAGCATTTTTTTTGCAGTGATGCATCTTTTCCACTTTGAATTTTTTTCCAAAATGTCACCAAAATTTCTGTGTGAGTGCACATTCGGCAAGAAAAAGCAACTGGAAAGCAAAGTTATGTGTTACTTTTACATAAGAATGTAACAATTAGTTTTTGGTTACTCAATGTTTTAATGCATCGTTCCTTTAGAACTATTATCGATAAACTCTTTAAAGCAGTCTCCTATAGCAGACGGCCTCCCCTCCCTCTCCTTGTGAAATGTGGACCTGCGAGCTCTGTTGGTCTGTCTTTTCTCACCTCCACTCATTTGGGCCTTGATAAGAGCTCTCCAGCTGGGGCTCAGCAGGGCTGCGACGCTTCATCACACAACGTCTTAGTGCGCCGCTCTCATTTACACACGCTCCTATTGGCCCACGGCATCACCCTTGGTTTTTACAAGAAAGGCACTTTTAACCATATGTACACAATACAAATTAAGTTTACCTTGGCCAGCAAGGCTTAAAAGCCAGTGTCCTCAACCCTGCTTTAAAAGAGCTAAATAACTGTGGAGGGTCTAACATCAAACAAGAGAGGAAACCAGGGGGAACGGGAAAGGGGGGATGTCTGACCAGACTTCGAGCCTTCAATACGAAGGGAACAGAAGCTGGGTGCCATGTCATTTAATTAGCGAGAGTGCCTACTCCGTAGTTTGCTTGTGAGTTTCAGTCACGGAAGAATTACATCTCCAGGATGTTTGTCACGGTGTTGTTTGCAACTATGGCCCTACAGGTTGAAATTAAAAGGACATCATTTGCTTATTTTTGTCCATTTAAAGGGCAGAATTACCTTGATGCTTCAAACAAACTAACCGACACAAAGTAGGGTCATGCTGGTCGACTAATCAACGGTTGTCGAAAGTTTTTTCTTTCATTTTGGTTTTTAATGCCAGTGCCAATTAGCATGCTGACACCTCCTCTAAAGCTGTAAATACTATATATTCAGACAGAAATCCTTGGCTTTTGTGTTTGAGACTTTGAGAGTCTCACAATGATCTTTAAGATAACAAATATTTGCAACTTACGCAAAAATGCAACTTTACCTAAAAACTGCGTCCAAACAATCCAGTTTAATTATTCAAAGATTCCTTCAAAAATACAGGTAACCAACCAAGGCTCATGGAAAAATATTACTTTGGCTACATTTTAGTAAAATTACATTACGTTGCTTCTTGCACTGTCCATGACTCTTTCAAAGCAAAATGTCCAGTCAGTGGAGCTAAAAGCGTGTTTAATTTGATCCAAAATAGATTAATGTGATTTTGGCAAGTGCAGTGCTGTACCGGGTGAGCTATCAAGCAAGTTTACTGTGTTAGAAAAGCCATACATATGGAGCTGGTTATGTGATACAAACCTCAAAATGTATTAGTTTCACAAATCATGCACTAAATGGTAAGCATTTTGAGGTCATAACATTGTATGGTGCAAAGAATCGTGTGAAAATAAGTCTTTCTTAATTGATAATCTGCCGTGTAATCATAATTTGTATGAAAAGTAATAAGAGCTGCCATTTCCGAAGTGTTCATTTCAGCTGGAAACTGCAGTGACTTGTATCTAAACGTATGTTTTATGTGGGTAGAGATCAGTTTTTCCAATGAGCCTAGGTTAAAATTAATGGTTAGGCAGCCCACAGACAAACTAATTTTGAAAAAAAGTAATTAAATAACTATTTCCAAATCTAGTATAATAAAGTTTAGTATAATTTCCTAAACAGGAAAACATTAATAGCTCTAGTATGTGCACTGAAAGACGATGAAGGCCAGTCCCCCCACAGGTCCTCAGGCGGTGAGTTATCTGAACTACAGCAGCTCTGGATCTCTTGTTCCCTAAAGTGAAATGAAATGAAAACACAATTATTTATAATTAGTCTGCTAAGAAAAGAGTAAGCTAGCTATTATAGTTTCTCCTATTAATTTTAACTTACATAAGTTTTTGAAGTATTTTGTTGACTCATGATCTGTTTTAGGGATGAATGAAGTGCCATACATTTTAACATGATGAAAAATAACTAGAAATTTTTACAAAACCTTTGTGAATTTTTGTGAAGCTTCGTGACAAAACTCTGTGAATTGCACATAATATCATATCCTAAAATACTGAGAATTAACTAAAAATATTTAAAAGTATATTGTATATTTATACAATTTATTTGCTGGATTCTTTTTTACAAGAAAATAAAAAATACTATTTCAGTTTTTCTACTTCAAAATTTCATTGTCTTACTATTACTGTATTAATTCAATGTCTTACTATTATTGTACTAGTATGTGTATTATTATTATTATTATTATTAACTTACCATAACCTATTATTATTATTAATATTATTAATAGTAGTAGTATTAGCATATAATAATATTTAATAATAATAATAATAATAATAATAATAATGCCATTATGCATCCCTAAAACAGATCATGAGCCATTAAAATGTTTCAGTAACATATGTAAAGAAAAATATTTTTCATCACATGCACTAAAAAGTATAGAACGTTTTAAAAAATTCTGCAGATGTTGTGGAAAAGCCTGGGGAGAGTGACAGCCATCTGACTACGAAATCCGCTATTAGCGCATGAATGACAGATCACCAAACCACTGCCTTCATTAGATGTTTTATCAGCGCCCCAAAGGCTTATTTCTTGATGAGTGTCCCAGGCCAGGACATACAGGAGATAATGTCAGGATGTATCTTTAATGCCAGATAATAAATGCCAGCACAGAGGTGCTTCTGGTCTGTATCCATTCACTAGGTAAACCCACAATGCCACAGGAATCCACATGGCTGGAAGAGTTTAACTAGAAACTGACAGAGTAAAAAGGGAAGTCAACATTGAGCCGAGCCGAGCTGAACTGTGAACTGGCTAGGGAGGTGTGGAACTCAGCCATAATGTCCCCGGTCAGGTTAAGTGTGTTTTCAGAGGAGGGTTTGTTAATAGAACGTGTTTCAGCTCCCACTTATAAGTGTCATTTATAAGCGGGAATAAGCCAAGTAAGCCTATGCTTATTCTTGTGACCTTGAATTAAAACTGAATTTTATTTATATTATGCAAACATAAAACTATGTTCACAAGATTCCATTAAAATTTGAACGTCTATTGCAAAATAAGAATCTGGCAACTGGTAAACTAAAGTGAGTCTGATTCCCGAACTAATGATTTTTACCAATTAATTAAAAATGATAAATTACCAGTATGGTAATTCATCTTTTTACCAGTATATACAGATACAGTATATACAGTATATAAGTATATCAATAAGAATAAAAAAAATTCAGCTTCCCATTATTTCCAACCCTGGCTCCCATACTAAGAAAGATTCTTAAATTCTCCCCTACAAACACCCGAGGGGTCAAGTATGCTGGATTTAAACCATCTTTTCAGGTGCTGGCTCTGGTTCTCACATTAGCAGCCTTACATGTCTACAGTATTACCAATTGGATGCCTTTTATGCATACCTTTTTGACATCTTCGTGAGACTGAAATTCAAGTCAGCGAGGGGGGAAAATGTTAAATTGGCTATGTGAAAAGAAAAACTAGAGCCTAATCGCAGAGAAACAAAAACACCCCTTTTAAAGGTAAGTGGATTATGTGCACATGGCATGAGCTTTGTGACAGAACAGAGGTCACCGTTCCTCAGTTGTTCTTTCACCCGCTCTCACCCCTTTCCCTGGAGAGGAGCGTTTCTCAAGGCAAACCTGTTTGTAGTTACAGGGTTTGTGGTGCTCCTCTGTTTTGTAGGTCAACATGTCCTCCCCCCATTAATTGGTGGCTCGGTGTATCACGCAAGGAGAGTCGCAGCTGCTTCGCATTATACAGGGAGAAATGCTGGTGGAAGCTGGTTATCTCTACTCGGAGCAGGTTCGTATAATGTAGACTGACTTACTGTGCCCCCTCATAGGCTCCTCTAACTAAAAACCACTATACTTCACCAACTGTGACCAAAGTACAGGTTTTATGTCTATACAAGCAAACAAACACCCTCTATTTTGTATACACAGTGAGGTTGGGTACAGTTTTATGTGCTACTTCTGTCTCGTGAGCGCGTGGGTCTCCAGCGCAGACACCGTCGGGATATGGGACAAGTTAATGCTGCAGTATAGCTGGCCTCACATGATGAGTGATTTACATGCATTTTTTTTCCTAATGCCAGGTGCTTTAGGCATAACAAAGACTAGTGCATAAACAACACTATTACTGCTCTGACAGATGTGCATTAGTACAAAACATGTGCATTTTGATTATTAATAAGATCAGCAACCCCTAATGAGAAACTGGTACTTAAGCAATATCACACAAGGAAAAGCAGCATGACTGTGAATGTGATATTGCTTTAATGTTTATACAACAGTTCAATAAACAAGGAATTATTGAGTCTGCTTTGCTTTACCAACATACTGTAATAGTTCCAAACAAAAGTCACAGCTGCACTGTGCATCTTAATTAATTATTCAGTTACTCACTCATAAAAGCAATCATACAGTGGGTACGGAAAGTATTCAGACCCCCTTACATTTTTCAAAATCCGCATTTTTTAATCCGTTAAATGAATGATTCAGTGACTGATTGTTTTGTTCCTGAAAGCATCAGCATTTTAAGGCGATTTGGCTGGGTGAATAATTCAATGACTCAATCATGAATCAGCATTTTTGAATTGGTTAAATGATTCAGTCATTCACTTAATGCTTGTTTTGTTCCTGAATGCATCAGCACTTTTAAAGCCATTTGTCTGGGTGAATAATTCAATGACTCAATCCTGAATCTGCATTTTTGAATTGGTAAAATGGTTCAGTGACTCAATCATTGTTTTGTTTCAGAATGAATCAGCCATTTTGAACGATTTGAACAAGTAATTATTTTGAAACCGTTAAAAAAGTATGTTCTATATTGTATGAATATGTGTAGTATGAATGTAATGTGGACGGATGTACTTAGGGCTGGGTGATAAAATGTTAACGATAATTATCGCAATATAATTTTCCTCGATAAAACGAGTTCAACAAATGTTCGATATAATGTTTATGCACCAAAAGCGGAACTAAACAGCGCTACTCATTTGAACCGCGCGGCTCAACATTCAAACAGCAGCGCAGCACGAGCTTAGCAGATGCCTTTACTCTCTGATAAGACTCAGTCATCTGGTGTGAAGCGCTTGAGTCCAATGAAGAACATAAATGACTGTGATTTAAACTAGTTTAAAGCCAGATCAAACAGCGCTGACAAACAGGAGAAACACTGTGCGCAACATTACAGTCAGAAGGCTTTTCAATCTACAAATCACCATCATTTACCATGGATATAGCCTACTAGTAACACTAGCTGCACCATGGTATTGTGGCAGAAATGTGGGATAATCATAGGAAATTTTATGATATTATCAATGCAGACATGAATTAAATGTATTAAAGGAGTGTTTTTAACTGTGGTTATCATGATCTAAATATGTATGCTACTATGGAAGACCAGTTGTTCATTTGAATAAAACTCAAACAGTCAGAATAATTACATTTCACCACATATACAAATTACGTAAAAAAGATTTGAAATTTATTGTGGTAATTATCGATATTGACTGATATGAAAAATTTTATCTGATAATTTTTTGGGCATATCGTCCAGCTCTAGGTGTACTACATTTGTGACTTTGCAGCATCAGGTGCGTCACTTCAGTGCGATTCACAAATCCTCTCCCGAGGCATCATTGAATAGTAAAATGTCTGTTGAATCCACACTTTTTGCTCACTGTTTAATAAATACTGTAAATTCAAACATACAAGTCTTTTCACATACTGTTTTTGGTCACTTTATTTTACAGTCCTGTTAGTCATGTACATACTATGTACTTATTATAGTAATTACAATAACTAGGTAATAACTAGGTACTAACCTTGAACCTACCCCTAAACCTAACCCTACACCATGTAGTTACCTAATATTACCAGTACTTTCTTAGGTAGGTACACTGTAAGTACATGTAAGTACATGTAAGTGCATGTACTGTAAAATAAAGTGCAACCCTGTTTTTTGTCACGTGAAATTTATTAAAGGGGTCATATGATGCTACATGCACTTTTACAAGTTGTTTGAACTGAAATGTGTGTTGGCGGTGTGTGTACACAACCACACTAAAATGATCAAAATCCACCCAGTGTTTTTTTTAAATCTGCTCAAATCTTTCTCAAATCGAGCCGATCTCAGATGCCTGTCTGTGTGACATCACAAAAACAGGCCCCTCCCACGATAGTTTGATTGACAGAGTAGCGTTTCAGCACAGACTGGACTGGTGTCTTACCTTTAGCAAGTTTCACGATGAATGCGGCTAAAGTAAACAGTCTCTCTGAGAGCAGCTCGGAAGAGAGGGGCGGGGGCAGCATAGCTCATTAACATTTAAAAGAAAATGCTACAAAACTTGACAGGGTAAAAAAGGTGTTTTTTACACTACCATTTAACCAAACTATGTTACAGACTTTTCATTAAGACCCTAAAGAATCATATCAACTTGTGGAAAATGGGCATCCTATTACCCCTTTAAGCCATCTACAATGTAACCTGCAGAAAAAGTCATCAGAAAAATCCCTACCAATAATAAATACACTGTCTAGAAAACAAAAAACACAGACATGCAGAATGCTGCTTCATCAATTAGATTAAAGACCGTAACCGTACAATTTACAGCATGTAAATTTAATCTCAGAATGAAAGGGGAAAAATAACAGGTCTGGTTTAATGTTTTCTTATGTTTTCTCTTAGTAACAGATCGCTGAAAGAACACACACATTGTTAATTTGGCAGGTGAGAATTTACTACTCGCCTGCGGTATCTAAATAGTGTGATTCAGTGTGATCACAGGCACATTAAAACCATCAAACAATATTATGCAATAATAGCCACACAATACGTCTTCAATAAAGTGCATGCCTATCATAGGCCACCTAGCACGTGCACGTGTGAAGCAGTATGTGAGTTTGGTACTGCAGCCCTAACAAGCAACAGAACTGCATGAGAAAACAGATCCTCCATCATGCAAGCATCTCCTTTTTGTTGTTTTGTTTTTTGAAATAGTTTGTGATTGACCTCAGCCTCCTGATCTTCTCCTTGTCCTGGGCCTCATATTGAGATTTAGCAAACAGAGAAACTTAGTAAACCCCCTCCTTACTAGTTCTGTGCTTAACCCCGGCCACCTACACTGCCACGGGGCGACTCTGCGAAGACCTCGCTCTCAAAAAGGAAATGGGGCAAAACTATCAATTCAAGACACATGTTAGGGAGCGTAGCCTTTTCCCTCAAAATAGAATAACCAATTACCAGTGCAGGAGTGGAAAATGTGAGGTGAAAAGGGCCAAGGAGAATGACATGTTTTTTGTTTTCATTGAAATGTATTGCCAGTGACAGACAATTTCTAACCTTCTCAGCTGCTATCTTAGTTGGCAACCAAAACAAGTCAAAATATTGTAGCAAAAGCTATCGCAATGAAACAGCAATATACTACACAGCCAAAAGTTTGTGGAACAAAAAGGGCAAACCACGGCCTGCAAAAAATGTTTGACTAAGGAGATTACATGGGTGTATTCTTGATTTTATGCACCTGCTAGTAATGGGTATAGTCCCAAACATTTCACTAGCAACTATAGTGAGCCGTGACATTAAAGGCAGCAGGCAGGGGAAATAAAACTCTACTTCTATCATGCGGACCTCTCAAAAATAAAAAAAAAGGTAATCGATGAAACACATACAATAATATAATTAAATATTATTGATTTATGTGATGCTTGATCCCACAGAATGGTGTAGCTACATCATCTACATACAACATTTTTAACAGTATCACAATGATATCAAACTACATTAATTTACACTAGTGGTTGGGGTCATTTTTTTTTAAGGAGTTTAATACTTTTATTTGGAAAGGGTGCATTAACCCCCTGGGGTCTGAGGGTGTTTTGGAGGCCTGAAGAAGTTTTGACATGCTGTGCTTTTTTCAGTTGCTTATAAACATATAAATGGCTAAAGTCTAATAACACTGTAATCAGCACAAACTGGGCTACAATAATATGTGAGCTGCATGTATGTACATGATTGTGTTTTTGAGAAAGCAACGTTTATGCGTGGTTAGTAAAAAACTAACATTTTTAAATCACTTGAATAAGGCCATATAGTGATCAAAGGTGACAGTAAAGACCAAAAGGGTCTGGCTGCAGACTTGCACTTGCACTCTCAGACTTGCACTCTCAGACACTTGCACTTCCGCTAGCGACGTCACTTGCAGTCTTTATTTTTTTATTTTGTTCTATTTATTTATTCTTTTTGTTTGAATCTCTCAACATTTTACAACAGTAGCCAGGTGATGAAGACAAGACAAAAGAAACTAAATTACGAAGTCACTTGTAATCGCCACTTGCACTCTGCGATACCTACGACGTCGCTTGCAATCGACACAAATCGTGCCAATGGAGACAAGAAGCTGTGGTGGTGATTAAACGATTAAAACTAATTTTGTACCGTAACGTACAGGGTCCTGCAAGCCATCTGTAGGAGAAAAAGACAAGACCCGCAAATCCGTGGCCACAGAACAGCAGAATATCAACGCAATGCGCAAAGTCTCTCGCTAAGCGATTTCCTCCTGTAGAAAAACATAAACACTTAACATGGCTTAATGTATTAAGATACATTATATATAATGATTTTCTATGGGAGGAAAAATGTTAACGTGCAATTTAATGCATTGCGTTCTGGGCTCGTCTGCTTGCCTGTACGGAGTTGATCCTTTTAAAATCACTTAATGCATTTCATAATGCACGTTTATATTTGCTGTTCTGTATATACTTTGAGTCAACAACAAGATAGGCTACTGAAATGTCTTTATCATCTTAGTCCGTTATTATGCCACATTAAGCGGTTTGCTGTATGGGAGAACAAGAGAAAGTTTGCGCATTGTGTTCATGGCCATCTGCTTGCCTTGTAGTACATTAAGACATTCATAATAAAACACAAGATGAATATTTCAAATGAATGCTGTTCTTTTAAACTTTCTAATTATCAGAAAGTCCTAAAATAAATAAATAAAATAAATAAAATAAAATAAATAAAAATAAATAAAATCACATTTCCCACAAAATATTAAGCAGAACAATGGTTTTCAACTCTGATTATAATGTTTCTTGAGAACCAAATTATACATTATAAGAAAAAATGTTTTGTTTTAAACAGAAGTTATTTTAAATTGTAATATTATTTCACAATAGTACTGTTTTTATTGTGATTTTGATCAAATAAATGCAGCCATAGGAGACTTCTTTCAAAAACTTTCAGTTTTAATAATAAAATACGGTAACACTTTATTTCGATAGTCCACTTTAGACATTCTATTAACAGTAAGTAACTTTGCAACTACTAGCAGTTAGTAGAGTATTAGTAGACTGTCTGCTTAATATCTATCTTATTAACACTTTCTTTGTCAACATTCTACTAACCCTAAACCTACCCTAACAGTCTACTCTGAGAGTTAGTAGACATGTAGTTGCAAATTAATGATAATTAGTTGACATGTAGTTGAAATGTAGTTACAAAGTTACTTATAGTTAATAGAATGTCTAAAGTGGACTATCGAAATAAAGTGTAACCTAAAATACATTTGAGATTATTCCTTTAAAACCTTTATTTGAACATTTCTTGCATTGGTTACTTTCAATGACACAAAAGTAAAGCACAAACATTCAAAAAATGAGTCAATAAAATTATGACTGTATTGGAACCTTTGATAACTTTGAAGAATAACATCTGTAACATGAACATAATGTGCATAGGTCATTTTTGTTGGAGTTGCTGAGCAGGAATGAGAAAAATGGCCTCCCATAAGACTGAATTTACCCATTTAACCACAAATTAGTAGCATAACCAACAGAGAAGAAAATTCAGTGCTAAATCAACATCACCGCAGAGAAGGCCAAAAAAAAAATACAAAATCAAATTCTTCTCTTAGAATGAGTAGCAAAAACAATCCGAGTGAGTGATATGTTGAAGAGAAAGTACTTTTCACACAATGTGCTGTTATAATGGTCAAAACATTCCTAGAAATAGAAAGCATTTGGGATCCTTTCGGGAAGACAACCACAGCAAATATACAAACATGCCAGAGCTACTTTTCAATACATGAACTGATCTGCCTTTTTAATCTATCAAGTGACGGGGAAAAAAATAATAAAATCTTAGCTATCAAGAATAGTTTTAGTGCACCTTTTCCATTCCTTTCTCCCACATAATCGTGTAATTTCATACAGGTATTCACATGTGGGGTGGGCTATCAATGTGAAGTTCAATGAGCCAATGTCAACCACACACAATGGAATTCTCACAATGCTGCTCCCATTCCAGTAACCTCAGGGGCACAACTGACGAAATCAGCCGAGACAGAAGACGAGACGTGACCGCTCTATGAGCACTTACAAACAAATTGAGAGGTTCAGACGAGCAGATACTGTGGGCAGTGAGTTGTGGCCCTTTCCCGCCAAGCGAAGGGGGGTATGGCGTGGTGGTCCAGCTTTCCTCTCATTAGCATTCCTAATTATGGTGACTTGTAGGAGTAGGGCACTCTCCAAACGGCCAGTAACTGGTTATTAGAATATTATTACAAACATGAGAGGTTGGCCCTGGGCGGCTGATTGCCTGCTCACGTGGGAGGTGCAATTTGGCTGGAATGTTCAAGGCAGGGGGGACTTGGAATTGGTTGCCTAGTAATGAGAGCACCGTGGCACATTCAGTAATTACCTGGACCAAAGGAAAATGAAGCAGGGGCTCAGATTATATGCCAAATTTGTTTTGATTTCTGTCTCCAATAAGGCGGGGAGAAATTAGCCAAATCCTTAGCCTTAATTCATCCCTCGGTTTGCTTTGGTCTTCTAAAATTGGCCACTGCCTCCCACCTGGAACCAGGTCGTAACCTGCTCCCTCAAAAAAAGAAATGAATTCAAATTAAAATGAACTGGAACAAGATAAATGTGGATTTAAAAGCTATTTGTTCTCTCATTTTATTCTGCTAAACATTATGTTACAAGGGTGTGTGGTGGACATCTGAAATGAGGAAGATGAAGTTCCCTCTCTGGGTTTGGGTTGTTTAGTTATAATCAATATAAATTCATGTTTTAGTTTTATTTGATGTTTAACACAGTGTCTGGGTTTAAAGCTTACCTCACACTGGCAACCAGACTTTAAGGAAAGGAAGGAAAGGACGGGACGTGTGGCGTCCCATACTTCGAATTTGTGCTCTGCAGTAGTGAACAAACACGCACACACACACACACCCACACACACTGTGAACACACACCCGGAGCAGTGGGCAACCAATGCTGTGGCGCCCGGGGAGCAGTTGGGGGCTCGGTGTCTTGCTCAAGGGTCTCACCTCAGTCGTGGTATTCCTGCCGGACCTGAGACTCGAGCACGTGACCTTCGGGTTACAAGTCCGACTCTCTATCCATTAGGCCACGACTGCCTAATTTTTAAATGTATGTACATTTTTTACATTCAAAATAATCACTACTATAATACAGTAAAAAAGCGCATTAACTGTGGTCCTTCAGTTAAATTTCGTGTGTTACTTAATATAATATAATATTACTTAATGTTCAAAGGTGTTAGCTATTTTACGAGCGATTCACGATCAAATGATTCTTATGAACAGACATTTTTAAAGAATCAGATTCAGTCAGTCATTACTGAGTTCAAAACTCCCTCACTGAATCACGACTCGTCTGTCAGTTTCCACTTCATAACGAATCAGAAATCGTAGCTGTCATAAATACTGCACTTGAGGTTCTGTGAGACTTATATCCATTTACTTGTAAGATTTATATTCACAATACACGTTTTGTTCAGTCAATTAATAATGGTATTCTAAATTATTGGTTACTGTTTATCTTATTAGGTCCAGATGTTGCCTGTATGTATATAATGTATATAGAGATAATTTGGCTTCTAAATGTTTGATTGTGGGAGCAAATGGTGCAAACAGACTTTTTTTCCCCTGGAAGACTTACTGATATGCAGGCATTACTGCATTTAGACTGCATAGTAGCGATGTGTGGGCACTAGCTTGTCTACTTCAGAGAGAATGCCCCTCATATGTAAGATTCTGCAACGGCCATATTTTACAACCTTGATGTAGTGCATGCAAACATATCGCTATTATGTCACAAGTCCCTCATTGAAGCATCCAGCACAAACTGTACAACCACACAGTGTGCGGCAGCACATGAAGACACAAACACACTCCATTGATTCACAGTGCCAAGATATTAAAGTCTGAGCAGAAAACAGACAGACAGATTCAAGGATTCTAGACTCCTTTAATTTGCTGTTGTTTGTACATTTGTGGAACGTGTAAATGATGTAGAAAGCAGGTGGCTCCAATCATCTGGTCGGCAGCTGTGTCTTTCTGACTCACTTATTATACCTTGACCAGGCACCAGAACATGAATACACGCTTAGACACACATATGGCATGGAGCACAGGCTAAAATTGACAGCTGCTTTCTCAGTCTCACTGTTAAAGTTCAGCAAATGAGCACAGACTACAAGAGTCTTATGAAATGGGTTCTCCCTTTTTTCTTCATTACTGGAATCCTACTCACTGCCATTTCTGACAATGCATTGAGCAATTGTTTGACTCACTTACATGCGCTGCAGTTAAATTAATCACAGCTGCAACAAACACTTCTAATTTCTCCCAGAAAGCACTAGATCGTAATCTTTTGTGCTGAATAATGAAAACAAACAACGCCGCAAATCTTTTGAATTCATCCTGAGATAAGTGTAAAATAAGACCAGTAATTGCAAATGAAAGCTCTTACCTCATATGACCGTTGCTAGAATTCTTGAATTTTTATAGATGGGTCCACACCCAGACAGTCAATAATGTAAAATTTAGTGGGCCGGGACAAAAAGCCAATGGATCCTGCACAACAAGTTCTGGAACTGGCATGTACTGTAGCAGCATGCATAATTTGTGCACTAAATTCAAAAAGAAAAAGCCGTCAATAAGATACCTGATCATTTGCCAGCAACAGTCTGATATTGTTTTCTAGACTTTTCTACCCATCATCCATCATAATTAATTGTGGGAAAGTACAGAACAATTTACAGAAAGTCATTAGGTTACACACCCATATAAAATGTAAAAAAAAAAAACTCTTTCATATTATATTTAATTTCGTAGTATTTTGTCTTCTAGACAGCCATGAGATTAGAATATGGAGATTTTTTACTCAAGTCTCCCGTTTCTCAGATTTTCTTATGAGAAAAAGATCCTGGTAATCTTGTCATCTCAAGTTTCTTAAAGGGATATTTCACCCAAAAATTCTGTCATTAATTACTCACCCTCATGTCGCTACAAACCCGTAAGACCTTTCGTTCATCTTCGGAACACAAATTAAGATATTTTTGATGAAATCTGAGAGCTTTTTGACCCTGCATAGACAGCAACACAACTGAAATGTTTTATGGCCCAGAAAGGTAGTAAGGACATCGTTAAAATAGTCCATGTTACATCAGTGGTTCAACTGTAATTTATGAAGCTACGAGAATACTTTTTGTTCGTGATACTCTCATGAATGCCCGTCAAAGACTGACACAGAAGAGAAGAAATTGTTTAATAAAGTTGTTATTTTTGTTTTCTTTGCGCACAAAAAGTATTCTCGTAGCTTCATAAAATTACGGTTGAACCACTGATGTCACATGGACTATTTTAAAGGGGTCATATGATGCGATTTCAAGTTTTCCTTTCTCTTTGGAGTGTTACAAGCTGTTTTTGCATATATAAGATCAGTTAAGTTGCAAAGACTAAAGTCTCAAACCCAAAGGGATATTCTTTATAAAAGTTAAGACTCTTTCACACCTTCATAAAATTCCTCATTTAAACATGTCCCCACAAATCTACATCACCGTGTGGGAAGATTTGTATAACACTACCCAAATGTTTACGCAAAGAAAGAAGGCGTAACTTTTATTCTCGCTGTAGTATTGTTGCCGTCACCATGTCATGGAGATGCTGTGTGCTTCCAAATATGGTAAGGGGCGTAACATTTCCGTCACATGTTTGAGGTATTTGGCCAATCACAATGCACTGGATAGCTGGCCAATCAGAGCACACCGTGCTTTTCAGAACGATGAGCTTTGTAAAAATCTACGCGTTTCAGAAAGGCGGTGCATAGAGGAGCAACAATAATGTACTGTATGTGGAAAATTATGTTATGTTTTTTGAACCTTAAACCGCGTAAACATTACATTACACCAAATACACAAAATAATGTTATTTTTAGCATCGTCATATGAACCCCTTAATGATGTCCTTACTACCTTTCTGGGCCTTGAATGTGGTAGTTGTATTGCTGTCTATGCAGAGTCAGAAAGCTCTCGGATTTCATCAAAAATATCTTAATTTGTGTTCCAATGATGAACGAAGGTCTTACAAGTTTGGAACAACTTGAGGGTAATTAAGGAAATGAATGATGGGTATACTATCCCTTTAAGAGATCTCAACGAAAGTTGCAAATTTGCAATAAATAGTCAGATCTCAAACATTTCTCAAACTTTCTCCCAAAACAAAATGATCTGCACTCTTGACAGTTACTGTATGCCAAGCAATTCATCTCATTGCTTTTATTTCTACATATTTCTTCTAAGGATCTTCTTCTTCTAAGATTCCTGAACTATGTAAGAACAACCTCAGAGCAATAACATTTTCCTAATGTGCAGGAAGGGAAGGAAAAAAACCAAAAAAGTTTTTGTTTGGGAATCTAAGTTAACAGCTAAGATAACGGCTGTTTCATGAGAATCTCATTGTTGTCATCATCTGAAAGTTTTAGATACAGTGTTTCCCGTTCGTTACGTCTTTAGAGTTTTACGGGAAAAAGGGGGAGTCAATAAAATGCAGTATTAATCTTCTTGTGATGTCACTTCTCAGCCTTGTGCCTCTTGTGCACATTTTCCTGTGTTTTCATTGCTCTGGGGTCTCAGTCTGTTCCATTTTTTGTTTTGGCCCTTTAAATTTAATTGCACATAAATTCATTCACAGCTCAAATTGCCACTTGTTTGGGTGAGGCAGAACTGGCACTGCCCTCTTACTACACTAACTCACGCACCACTGAATAAACCAACATTTAGACTACAAAGTGCCACCAAAACAAACTTTCGCATTTGAAAATGGGCCTAGTCTCCATTTGACGAGTTGTTACTGAACGATTTGTTATATTGGTTCACTTCTGCTACTTCAGACCAATCTTTTTATCCTCAGCAAAGCTTTTGAACTAGATCTGGGGTAAAATTCAAGAATACAGTTTCTAAAGGTTGAAATGTATCTGAAATTTTATGCATTTTTGCATAAAATGATTTATGATTTAACTACAGACATTATACAGTGGGATCACAAGGGTTACATCCAATAATGACAAGTAATGTCTTAACTATGTCAAAACCAGTTAGGATGGACAAACTTTACAGACTTGAAGTATTTAATTTTTTTTGTTAGAGTTCAAGTTTTCATTTTAGTTTAGTTTATTTTATTTTTTTTAGAAGTTAACAAAATAGCTACTCTTATCAAGGCAAAAGCTTGTCATTAAAAGCATATTGTTGTCTTACCCCGAGTCCCTATGGTCAGCCTACAATAATGATTTAAATTCAGAGCTGTTGGATTCAATATGGCGGACAATTTTTGGCATCAACCATTCATCTTTACAAGTTTATCTCATTAGGACTTTCTTCTTGCTATCAACTCTTTAATTTTATGTTTAAACCACAGATGTTGATAAAGAGCCCAGAATTCTGTAGTATGTCTAAAGAAGGATTTCTATAACAAGTTTTACCAGACTCTGGTTAAGCTCAGGCACTTAAACTTTATTAAAAACTATTTATTTTAAGACAATTAAGAAAATTAACAGCATGCCTTAACAGGATGGGCAGAAACAGCTAGACTGAGAGTTTGCTTATCGTCAACCTAAAGTTGATATTTTTCAACTATCTTTTGAAATTTGGATATTGCCATACTAATTTCCCAAAAAATTAATCAAACACATAAAATGGTACACAGTGAAACTAGCCAACTAATAAAACCATCCCAAAAAAAGAAGAAAAACCAATAATACTTACTAATGTTTATGTTGTTTTCCTGCTAAAGTGATGTCACTTCCTGGATTAAGGAACTGACTTTTGTTAAAGTGATATTGCAAAAGACAAAAAGAAAAAAAAAAAAACTCAAATCGATTTCATGTTTTGAAACACATTGATTAGATTAAGGAAAAAATGATTATGTCTGGAAAATCTCCTAATAAATAGCTGTTTTTCATGTTAGAAGTTGTGATGTGGCAATAATGGCGACATCCACTCAAAACAAAGTCGTAAAATTATTCACTACTTTGGTGGTATAAACGAAATAATAAATAAAAGAAATAATGGATAAAAGAAAACTAACCACTGACTTGAATCTTTAGAAATTGTGGGTTCAATGTTTTATTCCATATATTAAATACAAAATTATAGTGCATACTAGGAACGTCCAGTATGCAGTTGTGATGGCTACTTCAGCAGGTGGCATGATCAAATTAATCACTATGGTGAGACAAAAATCATAACTTCAGCACCACAGTGAGTTGATGTTCAACATCAACAGTGCAGTTGAGCTGGTCTGCATTCACTCTCTGTATCCACATAACCGCTCTCAAACTAAGAGAGCAATGATCTCACTGCAGCCTTTCCTGTGTAATACACCAGTGCCATCCATCACAAGGATAAACACCCATTAATGCGCCATATCACTGGGTCTGTGAAATGTTGTATGAGTGACACCGTTTGGAAGTTCATGGAGTTCATTGACAAAAAGGTGTGTTGTGCAATCTCTGGCAGTTTAAATGTGTCTTTACTTTCTCACAGTTTTTGATGAGTTGGAAAGTGAAGAAAACCTGGGTTTAAGCCAAAATTGATAGACCATTTGCATTACCATTCAAACTGGGCCATTGTATTGAAAATCTGATTTACTTTTTAGAATGAACCAAACACCCCATTTAAACATTCTTTTAATGTTAGGGTTAAGGTCTGGGGGAGGTTGTGGGTTATTTCTGTTCTACCCATGTTGGACGCACATCCTGTAGTTATTACCTTGTTCTGCCTGACAAGAAATGCAACCCATGTTGTAAATTTAAAGATTATAGTTTACATTATTGATAGGTCATCTTGAGCTTGTAGGTCAGATTTTCAGAGAACCCCCTCAGATTTTTAAGCCAAGTGGATTCACAACATTCAAACAACATTATAAATGATAATTTAAGTAAGCTGCATGATTGTCGTATTGTAGGTCAAAAAAGTGTTGTCAGAAATCATCCAAATTTGGTCAGGCAATCTAGTTACACCCTACAGTTTATTTATATAATGTTACTATATTACATTTCTTATACGTTGTCTTCAGTTAAATGTCCGCTAAAAATGTTCATTATAATGTACAAAACAATCGCCCTAACAACAAGGTGAACACTGCAATAATATTAAACAGATAGTTCACCCAAAAATGACAATTCTGTCATTAATTACTCACCTTCATGTCGCTACAAACCCGTAAGACCTTCGTTCATCTTCGGAACACAAATTAAGATATTTTTGATGAAATCTGAGAGCTTTCTGACCCTGCATAGACAGCAATGTAACTGAAATGTTCCCAGGCCCAGAAATACAGTAAGGACATCAGTAAAATAGTCCGTGTGACATCAGTGGTTCAACCGTCATTTTACGAAGCTATGATAATACTTTCTGTGTGCAAAGAAAACAAAAATAACGACCTCATTTAATGTTATTAAATGTATGACTCATGCAAACGAGGGAGCAAGTGAAATGAGAGAAATTAAAATATTGCTGATTTTGGTATGGCAATGGTGAATATTAGAAATTATCAAACAACATGTTGCAATTGACCAATCAGAATTTAATATTACAGTCTATATTAGTGTGGGAATTGCTCCTACATAACACTTTGGACGACCCAAGTTCAAAGTTCTGCTCATGGTCCAGTCAAAGAGTCATCAATCCATCAAAAAGCAGTTGGGCTCAGACTACGATATTTTAGCTTCTAACTATGATTCCATCCAGTCGGAGGATATCAAACGTTTGATATTTTGAGTTGATTTTAGAGCCCATATTGTTCTATTGTAAGACGCATGATTCTGTGTGAGTTTGTTGTGTTCATAATGACTTGAAAGTCTGGTCTGTGATCCTCAACCATTTAGACTACAATGCCTAGTTTTTCCTCTTCCTCTCCATTTACAAATTCGGCCAGTGAATGACGCCTAGTGTTGAAAATCTGTTCAGATTTTAAAAGTAGTGTGTATTTCAGCCTTAAGTGAACAAGGACCTCCAATGGTGCCCCTCAGAAAAAATAATATATATATATATATATATATATAGGTGCAGGACACCAGCAAGCCAACTGCTGACCTGATTTGGTCTATACATCAGTGCATTGGCTTATTAGAGACTCTCCCTCCATTCTCTCATACTAGAGCGCTGCTGGGAAGATCCAGTGTGACTGTACCATAAGCTCTTCATGCTGTCTCAATAACTCTGATGTCCTCAAAACCTTTTAACAGCCTCATTACTTCTCATTTTATATCTTCCAAAACCTTTGATTTCATATCATATGATTAATCTACCCATTTCACAAACAGCATAGATAAAAACGTAAACGAAGCATGATCTAGCGGCTAACGTGGACTTGTTATGGGTTTAATACTCTTTCTTCTAAGTAGTAATCTATTGCTGAAATGTTAACTCAATTTGTCAATGTTATCTTCATGTCAACAGTTTCCCTTAAATATTTATAATAGGCTCAGAGCTCTGAGAACCAGCAAGCACAGGATGAATCTGAGAATGTTAACATGCAGGACATTTTTTCCACAGACTCTCAAACTTGGGAAACGTGAAATGTCTCAAGCAACTTGGTGAAGAGAAAACGTAATCCCAAAGGTGAATCCATCAAGTCCTCTCTCATTAGTGCTTTTCCTCCCTTCATTACTCAAGTGAGAATTCGCTTTTCCAGACATTAGGATATTTAGGATCAGCCACAAAACTGCAAGCACTTTACAAACCTTGAATGCCAGGGTTAGCTAGAAAATTTGAATGGCATATGACACCCAAAAAGTATGTGATTTGAAATCTGCCATCTTTACTTCGTAAGCAATCAGTTCTGGTCACAATTATTTGTGAGCCAATCAGATGAGGTGTAAATGCCATGTGACTATTCAAAAACGTTTTTAGTCATATGCTCATTTTGAAGGGCTGTCAATGGAGAAAGATGCTTTTTGAACCAATTCTAATCTACCAATAGGGACTAACCGGATCATCCTAACCAGCTCAACTGAACTGTAGTACTGTCTAGTTGAACAGGAGTGGCAATATGGTAATTTTTGGTTTGTTTTAGAGATACATTTTAATGTAGCACTGAGTGTTTGTTCATATACAAAGCATAAGTAGCTGTATATTTCGTGCCTTCAGTGTGCATTTATGTGCTGAGAATGCAATACAGATATTTGAGTTATTGACTTTATGTATATTATGTTTTTTAATTTCACAAACCTTGCACTGGTTCACTACTAACACTTTTATGAGCAATTACAAGTTTCAGAAACCCACCACTTTAAGTGGTCAATGCTTTATTTACATACTAAAAGTCTTTTCACCACTGATTAAAAAAGGATGTCTCGACCCAAATCTACACTCATAATGTATTATATATCTGATCGAATGACCCAAAGTCTAAACATGAAGTATTTTACTCATACTGTTAGTAGTGACCACTCACATGTCACATAAGTAGTCTAGCAGTCGGTGTCAACAATGACACTAAGCTGGTAATCCCTTTAACTCTGGTGTGGCATCTTAATGAACCTCTAATGCATCTCAAATGTATCTTTTATCTGCCGAAGGCCTTGAGCAGTAGCAGACAGCCACAAGTTTGGGCCCAAAGAGGCCAGACGTGTAAACACAGTAGTGTTCTACTCCCGCTGTACATTCACCATCATCCTGTGACTCACCCCCGAGACCTCTGACATATAAACAATTATCAGAATGTTAAGTTTATTTGACGGTACTCTCGTCTCTCTGTGGGATGCTTGTTGGGTTTGAACTCAAATTTTGTTTGTTTTGGAATTTGGCTTTGCTGTGTCACAGGAAGTATTGCTTAACCATTTTTGGAAATGGCAGATTTCACTTTTTCCTGTTGTGACGTTCAAGATGCCAAAGAAGAATTTCCGCATTTCCTGAGAAAATAAGAGAGAGAGAGGATCTCGTAAAAAGCAAAAAAGTTTTATGACTCATATTTAATTATTATTCGGGGTACATTATGAAAAGAAACTTTGTAGCCCAGCATGTACTGTAAATAAAAAGGTCATCTGGTTCTATTTCCTTATTCTATTCAAATATCCATTTGTCCTAGTTAAAAAATAATAATTCTAACAGAACAAAAATAAACGGCAATATACTTGGAAATATAATACGATTATATTTTATACAAAATTATATTAATATAAATAATAAATTTCCATGTATGGGATACTAGTGCTTATATTTTTCAGCATTGTTCATATTTTGCAGTTTAGGCTATATGCATGGACTGTGTATGGTTATAAAAATATATAAAAATGAAGACAATAACTGCACTACATTTTTACATGCAGTAGGTTTATTGAAACTTTTCTTTAATTAACTTCTGTTTCATGAGTTAATGCATGGGTTTACATAAAGCTGAACACATATTCATAAACTGTTATCTCACTTTATTTTTTACATAGTAACATTTCATATATGTGATGTGATAATATATAAGAAAAAAATGTTTACTGAAAACAAATCTTAAAATGTAATTTTTCTTGGACTATTGAATGTCTTATCTGAACCTGTTTAAATAGTATATATATGTGTGTGTGTGTGTGTGTGTGTGTGTGTGTGTGTCCTAAAGAATTTTGGCATAAAAGAAAAATCAATAATTTTGACCCATACAATGTATTGTTGGCTATTGCTACAAATATCCCCCAGCGACTTAAGACTGCTTTTGTGGTCTAGGGTCACATATATTAATACTATATATTATTCTGTGTGTCCCTGTGTGTCCACAGTACTACTGTGCCCCTGCGCAAATGTAAAAATACATACATAAGAATTTTAAGATTCTGAGGCACCAATACATGGACATATCATACCAGTCTGATTACAGCAACCTGGAGTTCAGTTTTAGTCGTTATTCAATCTTAGCCGTTAGATCCATTCACATTACCTGCACTGCTAATCATCGCCTCATAGACCTGGATTGCATTTCAAAACAGAATCAGGCCGGGGTCAGTTCAAGGTATGAGCTGCCCTTATATGTTCAACACATTGAACGGAGACATAAAATGACTAAGATCTAGTTAAACTGAAGGAAGAACGAGAAAATAAGTGTGGGAAGCGTGGTGATTTGGAATGACGCAAAGTCATCTGTCTTGTCTATTAACTAAGGTCATGATCCTCTTAATAATGGAGCTTTATAATAAAAATCAGAGTTTAAAATACGCACAGAGTGCCAGCACATGACTGATGTGGCATATCCATTTTCATCCTCACTTTCTACCTTTTATCATTGTATTATTTTCCCTAAAAGCAAATGCCTCGTTCGCATTTCACTTTAGCTACACTCTTGATAAATTACCCATTTGCCGGGATAAAATCCATAATGTTGCACCACTTGATGAGAGATGGGATCAATTTCAAAGGTAGACCTGGTCATTAGCTTCACCTAGGGCAATAAATACAGCTCATGATCTCCAAAGAGAGGAGACCTTAAGACCACCACATGTTGAAATACTAACTTGCAGCACAGTTTGTTTTTCCTTTGATATGTCTATTGCATTGCATGACAGAAATCATATGCAAAATTACATTTCTGAGTGATATCCATCTGTATTAGTATAGAGATTCTGTACAAAAAAAAAAGTGGTTTGGTTGGTCTCTGGAGCATCTGCATATTTTACACTGCAATGACACCTCAGATGTTGCGGCACATGTGGGGAAAACAGCTTGAACGATTAGCTTTGATTGGAAACGTGAAACTAATTATGCAACATTTGTGTTTGATTGCTTCAAACTATGTTTGTGTGATTGATTGTGATCGGTGCTGGTATTTCTGCTCATGTTACACACATCTGATTTAGCGATTAATCAAAGAGAAATTTTAGATCAGCATCGGCTTCCAAGACACTGACACAATTAGTGAGTGAATCAAGTCTTTAAGTAATAACCTCATTTGGGGTTACAATGAGGCTTTTACATATTAAAGAAATCAAATTAATCAGTCATTCGGTGTGTTTAGCTACTTGCGATTGACAACATTAGGTCACAAACCCTTAAACTGCCATATTTTCTATGTGAAATGAGAGTTTATACAGTAATCTGCTATTCTGCAAAAAAAAGAAAAAAAAGTGAGAGCGAAAAAAGCAGGCGGATTAGAAATGAAAACATCTGCACTTTGAGAGAACTGGCATTGAAATAAATTTTTGGGACAAAGTGGCAAACATAAATCTTCAGTGTTTTTGGCCACTGATGTTTGATTTGACTCGGCGCCTATAAATACGAATACCAAACTGTATAATCTGTCAGTCAGTCTGATTTAGTTAAGATCATAGATTGTTTTTAGTATGAAATGCATGATGTTTTTAGCTTTTTGTGATGTTGGATACGATCCGTGCTCCCCACCGTCCTCTCCCACAGCACAGCTGAGGAATATCTAACACCGTCTCCAGCCTCCAGGAATGCCGACCCTCTCAGGTTATGACCCGTAATTAATTGTTTTGAGGGTCTGGCTCCGCGTTTGGCAGAGTTGCAGTATGGGAAGGGTATAGCGTTCTCTCGAATCTCCAAATTAGATTTTCACTGTTGTTCCAGCGGTCACCGGGCAAATTGAGAGAATCCCCCTCCAGCCTTGAAAGCGGTCGATAACTTAACGAGACGGCTAGCTATGACACGCAAACATCTGAGACGTGAATGTAAAACACACCGTCTGATGGACAGCCGGGGCTCATGAGTGATAAAGCGCAGGCCGGGGGTTTTGGAGTTGTGTTTTTCTATTTATTTTTGGAAGGTGGGCAGCCAAGACAAATGTTCTAAATGCAACTCAATCTTAAAAATTCAAGGGAGCTTTTGCTTGGACCATCCGAAGCAAACCGTACAAGCCTTGGGCCAAAATGTAAATCTCTCTCTGACAAATAGTCAGTGAGTCATCGTTTCTCAGCACATAGTTAGCGTGGGTTTTGATTGGCAAACGCATAATTGTAGTCATTTAAATGTTTCCTACTAACAGACGCTTGAGAAGCTGGCTCTCTGATTTAGTTTCTCTAAACGAAGATGGATACGTTACATCCATGTACACGCATTCACTCTTAGATTAGCACTCAGAAATGCATAATTCTATTTTCGAATCATATTTTAGCCCTACATCTGACTTACATGCTGGTATGGCATGACTTGCAGCAGAAAGCGTCTGATTAGCTCTTGTGTTGTGGTTACAATCAGCCACTGGCAACAGAACATCGTAAACAAACAAATTAGACCTATTATGTGTGCATATGTGTTGCGTATATGTGCGTCTATGTTAATCCAGTCTTGGATGAGGTGGAGATCTCATTCCTTTGTGCTGTGTTCATAAACCAAGCCTTGCATGCTGAGGGAGGGACGCTCTCTTCGCATGGCACGAAAGCCTATTGTCTGTCCCCCACCTCTGAAAGAGGCCGACAGATAACCTCCCCGCACACGAAAGTCATGTGCGATGGGGGCAACACAAGCCCGGCATGATTCCAAGCTTGCCTCCGGCCCGCTTCAGCCGCCCGCGAACACAAAGGCAGATCAGCTGCGATAAAAGCGATGACAAGTGTTGTTTTTGTTTTGGTTTTGAGTGGCCGCCCTCACTGATTCATCCTTGACCCTTGACTCATCAAAAAACGTCTCTTTCAATCAAAAGCGACAGAAATGGATCCAATCACTCAGTATAGTGGCCGTTTCAGAGGATACCATCAGTGCAAATTCCTCTAGTGGTGTCACACTACGACCCGCATAAGGGGGCTGAGTTTTTTCACTGCCTGTGAACAAAACAGATGGAGAATGATGTTTTCCTTTTCATGCCCAGGCTCTGAAACCCTGTCCCTCTTTTCTGGTGTCAGTCGTTCTTTTGTCGGCCAGCGGTGGCTCCCTTTGACACGGCGGTGGTTATCCTCTTGATACCTGACTCCAAAGTGTTGACTCGTTCGGCTCTTTGTTCTCCCATCACCTTTACTCCAGCCTGTATGACTGCCAGGCTCCGAGACCCCCATCCAGCTGCCTGCTGAAAAAATCCATGTTAAGCTGGTACAGTAGCTGGTGATTAGCTGGTCCAAGATGATTACTATCTGGCCAGATTTGGTCATTAACTGGCTCAAGCTGCTCATTAGCTGATCTAAAAAGGTTAGTGACTTTGTGAGTAGCAAGTCAAGCTGGATATTAGCTTGTACAAACCAGTCAATAACTGGTCCAGTTTAGTCATTAGCGGTTTCAAAATGGTTATTAACTCATTCAGTTTGGCCATTAGTTAGGCCAAACTAGTCATTAATTTTAGTTTTGTCATTAGCTTGTTCAAAATTGTCATTAAAGGGGCCTAAGCTGGTTATTAACTGATCCAGTTTTGTCATTAACTGGTACAAGATGATTGCTACCTGGCCATATTTGGTCATTAACTGGCTCAAGCTTCTCATTAGCAGGTCTAAAATGGTTATGAACTTGGTGAGTAGCTAGTCAAGCTGGACATTACCTCGTACAAACCAATCAATAACTGGCCCAAGCTGGTTATTAACTGGTCCAGTTGGGTCTTTAGCTGGATAAAACTGGTTATTAGCTTACCCAGTTTGTCCATTAGCTGGTTAGGGCTGGTTATTAGCTGGTCTGTAATGTTTATTAACTGGTTAAATGTGGTCATTAGCTGGTTAAGCTTAAGGTGGTCAAGCTGTTTTCTGCAACATGATGGCTGTTTTACCAGGTAATAACTCATTTACAACACTTAAAAACAACTTGAACCAGCTAATAACCACCTAAAAGTTAACTAATGGTGAGGTTGGACTAATTAATAACTAGTGTAAACCACTTAATCACTTAATGCCTACTTTGGATCAACTACTTTGGGTGTTCGTGCGCTTGCGCGTGCCTCAAAAGAGGGCTTACAATGACTTACAAAGATACATAACAGCTACAAGTGTATGCACTACTTGCTTTATGCAAGCACTATATAGAATAAATCACTATACAGGATTTACCCCATTATACTTCATCGACACAAATTGATAGGTGAAACAACAAACAGCCACCCACAAATAGTCTATAAACAAAGCATCAAGCTGTTTGTTTGTGTTCAAAGCTCTCACCTACAACAACAACATGGAATACAGGTCACGTCATCTGTTCCACTTTACTCTTCAAATCCACCATCTCAAACACACGCACACACACACACACACACACATACCTGAGGAACAGACACAAAGGGTGCTCTCCAGGCCTCCCAGATACAGGATACCTCTTGCAGATAATTCCTGTGGGATTTCGGCTCATTCCAAGGCTTCTTTTCAGGCATTTCTTGAGGGATTCTCACAGAAATCTTCTGAACTCGCCAGATAAGAGGCACCTCTCCTGACAATCCAAAGTGGCTGCCATGTCACGGAATGAGATAAGGATTGTGGAGATGTTGCTGAGGGACAGTGTTGAGTGATGGCATTGACTAGAGAGAGCTAAACACTTCACAGCTCTTTTAACCACAAGACTCCAGCATTTCAACTGATTTTCACAATGAGCACATTGTCAAGGAATGTCTATCATTATTCATCTCTTCCAATGCGCAACTAGCAACCATTTAAGAATGTCAAAAGTTATGTAATAATAAAAGATATGGATGTTACCTATTGAGTTTCTCAGGATAGTGGATGGAGACTCAAAGGGAACTTGATTAAAAAAAAACATTATTGTAAATATTATATTATTTATTACACAAACCCCACTTAAAAAAGACAAAGTCATAATGGGATCTTCACAACATTGTTTAGACACTAAAACACCCACTTCTAAATAAAACCATTCTCTACTTGGCAGTGAAGAAACTTTCAGTTTATCTTGACCACATCTGGAACAAGATGCTATCACAAAATATTAATATCATGACATTCCTCAGATACACCATTGTTATTTCTGTTCATCTAGTCTTTGAGGCAATAAAACAAGCTTGCCAATTCCCTAAAAGACCCATTAATCCTTAATACACTTTTTGTATGAGCTGTTTTATGGAGTCTGGAGCGGATTCAAACAGCTGTGTGGTTAGCTGTGGCCCGTTTAAAACACCTCGACCCTGGCCAGAGTCGATCGACTCTTCACTACTGTACAGATCCAAAAATACAGGCCTGAATGTGAGGAGTGCCTCAGTCGCACTTCGAAAAAAGCCTTTGCATGCTGGGATATAAAGTTGTCCTTGTGAATTGTCCTGCTTGTTTCTATCATAATGTACATGAGCTCCTTGACATTAAAACCCTAACCCTAACAGTCAACACAGACGGGGTTGGATTGTATCATTGACAGTGTCTGTTGTATTACATAGACGATTCAAAGCCCTTCGCCTGAGTCCAATTCGATTTTGAAGTCAAAAATAGATCTATGGTAACAAGGCTTTGCATGTACAGTTTAAGTGACTAATCTTTGATTTTAGACAGTGTCTTTTTAGAACTCATTTAAAACAGAATTTAAATTTTGTGAAGTTATTATTTGATGAACTTCGCATTATTGATTTTTATTTTAATGTTTATTACTGTGAGGCTGATTTGAAACAGTCTGTATTGTATAGTGCTATATAAAGCTGGTTTAGCCTGGCCAGTAGAAAATTTTACAAGACCCTCTTAAAACACTTACTTGACTGGCCTGGGAAATCCGTTTTAGGCTGGTTGAAGACCTATTTTTGACAGGTATATCAAACATCTATAGCTATACCTCTGAATGCCGCTCAGATGTCAAAACTCAAAACTCAGTTACTGTTTTGATCTGATATTATTAATAATAGAGCAAAAGTGTGTATAGAGTTAAAAAGCACTGCCAATGTAACAGTCATCTGAGGAGTGATTCAACAAATACAGCTCAGAAACAGCACTGCCTGCTGGTGAAGACTCAATATAACCACTTGTCTGTACACACAAATATGGGATCGTAAATTCAGTGACATTATCATGCTATTCTTTATGTCAATAAATTTATGGTAACATGGCATAGACGTGACTGAGGTTTGTGTGAAGGTCAGTCAGGGATGCTCTCTACACTAACATCACATTGTGGCTCCCAGTTTAAAACAACCCTAACCCTACTGGTGTAAATATTTTGTCCCTGGCTAATACTGCACAAACACTCTTTAAAGACCAGGAGATTTGCAGCCTGGACATTATAGTCCTGATCCAAACTTTACAATCGACAAAACACTGCAGCTGTGAACATCCCCATGACTGACTATACATAGCCATCTACATAAACACAGCTATATATACACATACTGTATACACACTACCATTCAAAAGTTGGGTGTCGGTATTTTTTTATTTGAATAAATTCATGCGTTTATTTAGTTTTATGCACTTTTATGCATGTAAATATATATTAATTACAGTAAAGACTTTCTGTATATTGTTAGAAAAAAATCTATTTCAAATTTAAAAAAAAAAATTTTTTGGCCTTTCTATTTCTCGAAAAAAAGCATCAGTTTCCACAAAATATTAAGCAGCTCAACTGTTTTCCACATATATATATATATATATATATGTGACCCTGGACCAAAAAAAAACAGTCTTAAGTCGCTGGGGTATATTTGTAGCAATAGCCAAAAATACATTGTATGGGTCAAAATGATTGATTTTTCTTTTATGCCACAAATCATTAGGATATTAAGTAAAGATCATGTTCCATGAAGATATTTTGTAAATTTCCTACTGTAAATATATTAAAACTTAGTTTTTGATTAGTAATATGCATTGCTAAGAACTTCATTTGGACAACTTTAAAGGCGATTTTCTCAGTATTTAGATTTTTTTGCACCCTCATATTCCAGATATTCAAATAGTTGTATCTCGGCTAAATATTGTCCTATCCGAAGACATTTTATTTTCTATTCTCAGAAAATATTTGGTTCGTCCTTTTGCTTTAATAACTGCATAACCTCCACAAGTCTGTGTAAAACCCGATGATCATGTGATCCAGCATAATTTGAAAATGATCCAAAGATCCTTGAGAACATCTGACCTTTTGTTCAAAGGAATTCACATGAGCAGTGTCATAAATTTGCTTGCTCAATTAGTGGCCTAGAAATAGTGCAGAATCTTAAATATTTCACTAACTTTACATCATAACGGACATATTAAATATCCAAAATACTAAAACATTTAGTCATTTTCAGGTTTAAATTACATTTAGACTCCTAGATTTTCAACATAGCCTCGAGCATGAAATTCAACAGTACCATTGAAGTGGGTTACTAAAATAGACTGTCCTCATGGCACCTTTGCATGTTATATACGTACAGTATGTGTACTACAAAGCGTTTATATTAATAAAACAGTCTGCTATCAGACAGCACATTGAAGAACACACATAGTAACATGTAATATCCTCTCCACTTCTAGTATACAATCTCTAACACACTCTATTGCTGATAACAGCGCTGCCAAATCCTGTGTGCTGTTTACTAAAAGCTCCCTCTGTACAGCAGGCCAGAACTCCTCTGCAAAACCTCAAAAGCATAAAAAAACTCCAGATCTTTGACATTAACCGCTACATTTGAACCAAAGCTTCACATTCAGGGAATTTAGACAATAAAAGTATCTTAAAAGGACACTCGAACTGTTTGTGTTTCTTAAATGTCAGGCCTAATGGCAAGGATACGGTACAACGAGGGTTGTACCTTGTCAACATTTATCTTCATTTTAAGAGTGCATGGCTTGGACGAATGCTTTTAAGAACGTCTGCACTGCAGCTTAGAGGACGGCGTCTGGAGTTACTGTTTGTGCATGGCCATCTCCTGTGTTTTAAATCAGAGTAATGTTCAGCTGGCCAGATGATGAAAGGGATTTGCATGCACTGCATCTGGTGCTCTGTGTACTTAAACTGTTAAAAGAGGCAAACAGGTGGAACAAGTGGGCATGATTCAAGACATATAGGGAGATGATCAACTGTTAGACATCCCTTTTATCGGCAGTCACAGTTTCCTTTGGGGATTAAGATAAGATGCCACCATACAAACAAAGAGATTTGGTGCAGGCATGAAACTTTTTAGTAGTGCTTGCTAAGCCAAGTGTCACTTTTTTCTACTGCTCATATCAACAAGAGTCGCCCTGCACAGGTTGCTACAGACATGAATAATAAGCCAAATCATGTAGCTTTAACTTTTTTAATAAATACACGTAAATGTCCATAGATTTATATTGATGGAGTATTGATCAGTAAATAATCACCTAGAAACTACATGGAACATCCTACCTGTCCACTAATATAATACAATATAATAATATAAGCATCATGAGCTTCAATAGATTTGACCTTTTGTTCAATTAAATTCACATGATCAGCGTCACAAATTTACTTGCTTGATTAGAAACTTGATTAGTGACCTATATAGTGTAGAATCTAAAATATGTCATATTCATTTTACATCATAACATTTTTTTTAAAGGTCTAAAATCATACAATATTCCATTCATTTTCAGGTTTAAATTCGATTTAGACTTTTAGATTTTCAACATACCAACAGAAAATGAAATTCAACTATAGCTTTGGAAATTAAGGTCCATAAAATGGTCCAACAATTATTATTTAATTACTGTAGATATGCATTGAAACCTACAATATAGCTTTAGAACCATTAGTGTGCTAGAAAATGTGACCATAAAGCCGTGGTCATTATATGACAACACAAATAATAAATCCAAAATGTTAAAACATACAATCTACTCCACTTTCTTACAACGCTGCAGGTTTAATTTTATGTTCTTTTTTAATATAGCTACAAGGTCATGCCGTGGCGTGTCGATTTTCTATTGGTCACATGGCTTCATGTTCAAGTTCGGTGAACTCTAACCTGCGAATCTGTAACACTGCAAATGCTAAACTTCACATGAGCTTGCGTTTCTGCTCTCCCACATCCACATGCATATGAATGAAAGTCAGTTGAATGAAAAGTGTAATGTTGGATTTTGGCATGCAAATGTTTACAGTTCCAGAACCCATTGATTCCATTCAAAAAGTGAATGCACCAAATATTTGTAGAGTATTCCAAATTACTCAAACGCTGCAAAATGCAAAACTTTGTTTTTTTTGTTTTTTTTAATTCAGCCGTTTTCTGTGAAATGTCTTTTGGCTGTACAAATATGCAGGTCACCAAACTCTGTATGCATGTGAATGCAGAAACACATACGAAAAGAAGTTTCCAATGAGGATCTGGTCTGGTGTGAGTGCACTTCTAGGCTTATTGAACTGGATCATGCTCTATCTGCAATAGAGATGTAGGTTATCAATGCAAAGGAGCATCAGTGATGCTCTCCAAGAAAGTAGATTTAGTAACACAGTCCAGCAGGGGAAAAAAGCCACTCTTTGCCATCACAGAGACATACCACACAGTAATTGTGGTGAAGGAACACAGTGTGCACAGCTAGCTCCAATCATATTTCATCTGGTGTTTTCCAGCACTGGAGATAACTTGATAGAAATAATGAAACAGTCATGAAGACCCATTTAATCTGTTTTCAGCACTGTTACACAGAATGAACAAGCAGAAGCATCAGGCACATTCATTAGTGTGACCACAAACATCTACAAGAACCTCCAGAACACCGGAATTAAGAGAGATAAAGCGCTAACTGATAGACGGACCAGACACGGAGAACCGAAATGAATGAACTAGTAATGGCTGGAATGTGTTTTTCCCACTATGTCAGAAATGGCCCATACCTTGCCTCAAAATAAAAAGCTTGTTTGGACACTTTGAAGCACTTTCCCAACAATCCATCACCTCTTAAGAGAGATCAGGAGAAGGTGCGTGAAGATACCATCATGTCTGAGTGCCATTTCTTGCGAAGGTGAAAGAACCCACATGGACTTGAGATCAGAGCAAACATCTCCACCCTCAACTCCAGACATAAATGAGGAAAAACTGACAATGGGTAATCACTGTCACTTGTGCGCAAATATTCCCTCATCAGAAGATGCAAGTGGCTTCTGCAACAAACAGCCCAATCTAGGCATTGTGGTGCCCGGAACACTGAAGGCATGCGATATTCAGAAATGAATGACCGTTCGTGCCATCGGTTCTCTTATCAGGATGTTTATTAAGAGGGATGCTCTGTGATACAGTGGAGAGAGAAAACACATTTCACAGTATGACATTAATTCCTCACCATGGCACAATGAAACATTTGAAGACTCGCCCTCTTCCCTCCCGTGTATTGCGGCAAAGCAGAATTATTTCTATGCAAGAACCTATCTATACAAAAACATCCTGAAGGAGCGGGAGGGAACGCAAAACTCCATATTAACCAGAACCGGTGTTCGATAATTACTTCCTTTCCCTTGCAGCAATTGATTCTCTTACAATTTACTTCTTTTTCACATATTAAAACATTCCTGAATCAGATGAAATCCAGCATCTAAATTGAAGCTTAATTGCGAAGAATGGTGTACACCACCTTCCTGTATCCACAAAATCAACATCGAGGAATAAACTACACGCGCCCCACACAGGACTGTGTGACTGGGGAAGTGAGGGATTGTTTTGGTCGAGTTGAAACTGTGGAGAGGTAGGGTTGTTGTAATGGTCTGTCTTGGTTCCTGTATCTCGCAGGATCTACTCCATTAGGTCCCAGTGGGTAAAGTACAGTACATCTGTTCAAATCCCTGTCAAATACTGCAGAGGATTACTGCTGGGAACAAATTTGGGAGGACAACAGGCCAGATATACGGTAACTATTCATACTAACCTCACCGCTACAGTGACATTCACTTGAATTAAGAGTGCTTGGGGAATACAAATCATTTTATGGAGGAGCCACAGGTGTTTGGGATTCTGTGCGTAAATCTTCAATGATATTCGCTAGAACTTCAACTCAGAAGCGATCCTTCAAAGCTTCATGCTATTAAGAGAAAATTTGCATTGTTTGGAAATGGTCCTCTGAAGCTGCATCTGAAAAAGTTGATTCCTCATCTTGGAACAACACCATATACCACCAGCTTGTCACTTAATGCACATGGTAAGTTCACAAGAAATAAACAATTAAGCAAGAAAAAGGGAAAAAAAGCATACAGTTTATGGCTTTGAAACAAATTAGTCATATGTATGCTAACACTACCAAAAACTGATTTGTTGTGCTATATAAAACCTGATCTATAATACATACAAAACCAGATGATAACTAGTTAGCTTGATTTATTCATGCTAATTAATGTGATGCTGTAATGCTTTTTTCCTTTTATCTTCATTCAAATGGGAGACCAAAAAAAAAAAAAAACATTTAATGAACAGAAAAACAAACGTTCTGGAAATACTGAATAAACTACTTATATCTACAGCAAAATTGAAATGGGCATAGAGTGTCATTAAGAGCTTGATCCTATTAGTGCTAATTTAGATCTAAGGGTTTATTAGGTTTGTTCGATCGCCTCGTCTCTGTGACTCATCTGGTGCAAAGCAAGGTCAGATCTTCTCTTTCCTCTCTAGCCCTCGCGGACCTTGGCAGACAGAGCATCACAAGTCTTCTTGGCATCTCCCAAAAGCATGGATGTGTTTGGTTTGTAGAAGATAGGGTTGTCTACAGCGGCGTAGCCAACTCCCAGAGATCTTTTCATCACGATGACCTGGAGGGATGAAAGCAGAGGTTGAAGCATTTGGTCTTACCCAGGAACAAAGGTAGCTGGAAAATTCACATTAAATAAAATCCTGTACGTTGCCCTTAAATTACCAATGGCTTTTTCCATTGAGTTGAGCCAGCTAATTTAAACTCTTCAACATTATTCCTGTAATAACACTGCATGCACCTGCATGTGAAGTGGCAGAGAACGGTTTTAGGATTTGTACAACAGGGTGCAAAAAAAGCCCGTGCTTCCAACATGTAATGGTTATTTAAGTATCTGCCATTTACAAAATTAAGAGTCATTAGTGTCTTGAACACCAGTTTTTAGGCTGAGCAGTTTCTGGGAAAATCGTCGAGAGCAGCGCTTTGATTGGGAGCATCTGTTTGGGAAGGAGGAACACTTGGTAATTGAATAAGTAAAACCAGAGAGGAGAGCCCTTGCCGCTGGTCTAGCTTTAGTGTTATTCAATACACTGAAAGATATTTGGAACGAAATGACCCTCATCTTGAGACTTCAAAATCATCAGGCGGATTCTTTTAATATCATCATCTGTCCCTCAAAAGCCCTGCAGATGTTCAATGCCAGCCAGGTGATTGGGACAGCGTTCAGACACACCCATCCCCTCTTCTCAAAGAGTCACGTGACCACTTTACCCAGGCTCAGCATCCCCCAGGACAGGACAACATCCTTTTGTTAAATTATTCATAGGGCAGCTGGTTTCATTTGGGAATGAAGGTCTTTAACAAGGCTGGGAGCAATCAGTAGGGTGGATGTTGCACGAGATTGAGGATATCAAAACCAACGGAGACAATTGACAGGGAAACTTCGGATTCGGCCGCACTATCGTGTCATCAAGAGCATCACTATGCTCTAAGTTGGTCAAGTTCCCTCGTTGAGACTTGGCTACACTTACAAGTTGCTACAAATAAGGAAGGCTTTGGTTCAAAGCTCTAGTGTTTGCATAATTCCATATGGAATTATGGAACAGGTTAACAAGCTACACACAATTACTCGTGGGAGAAGGTCGAAGTATTTACACATTCGCAAACGTCAAGCCCCAGTACTCCGAGTGATTTCCCTAGAGAAGGTCTGGCCGCAAAGGGCCTGTCATGTGGTGAGGCACACCAGCCCAACATTTTAGGGAAAGTATCGGACGGATGCTCTGAGATGTCATCATTCCAGAACGAGCGAGTCAGCGCTAATGAAAGCAGTGTGAGGCTTGTCTTGTTGGAGATACACCTGGACTGAAGCGTGGTTACAGTGGGAACCAGCTGTGGGGATGGGATGGAGATTTTCATATTGCTCTGGGTGGGAGAATGAGGGATGGTCTGTATAACATTGCTTGAGGGCAATTGTTGCAATCCTGGCTTTTATTCCAGCTAGGCCATGAAAGTAAAGCCTGATACATATGAAGTATGTCATGTACACTACAGTTCTGTAAGTTTTTTTGGTCATTCAGCTCACCAAAGCTGCATTTATTTGACTCAAAATACAGTAAAAACTAGAGGTCGACCGATTGATCGGCCGGCCAATTAATCGGCCGATTGTGCTGCAAATTAGGCCGATTTATAGGCAGGCGCATCTGCGGGCAGATAAGCGTTGTTTTGCGGAACGCCGGAGAA
>NW_015645543.1:584262-588624 GCF_001515625.1 Sinocyclocheilus rhinocerous
CTTAAGTTTTGAGCCATGTATTATTACTCTAAATTGGGCTACTACTACTATTACTATCTTGTACCCTGCAATAATCATTTACTCAAACTCACTTTTATGAGATGAAGGGGGAAAAAAGAAAAAAAGAAAAAAGAAAATCGGGCAAACATATCGGTCAAAAAAACCGGCATCATATATCGGCCATCGGCTGCCCTGATTTCTAAATATCAGCATCGGCCAGTGAAAAACCCATATCGGTCAACCTCTAGTAAAAACGGTAGTATTGTGAAAGATTATCACCAATTTAAATTAAGTGGGTTTTATTTTGATATATTTTAAAATGTGATTTATTATTGTGATGGCTAAGATGAATTTTCAGCAGCCATTACTCCAGTGTTACGTGATCCTTTAGAAATAATTTTAATGTTGATTTGGTGCTCAAGTAACATTTCTAATTATTTATGCTGAAAACAGCTGGGCTACTCAACATTTTTTGTGGAACCTGAGAGATATTTTTTTTTTTTCTGGATTCTTTGATGAATAGACAGTTACTGGAAATAGAAATCTTTTGTCAAATTATACATTTCTTTGAACAATTTAATGTGCCCGTGCCAAATAAATTTCTTTAAACCCCATACTTTTGAACGGTAGTGTATATCGTGTGAAATCAACTACAAAAAAGGTGATTTTTTAAGACTATAATTTATATTTAAAAGTTGCCTGGCATAAACAACTAATAAGATGCTCACCTGCTTGGACTTCCAGACCTCCAAAACAGGCATGCCAGCAATGATGGAATTGGGGTCCTCCTGGGCCGCTGAGTTGACTGTGTCATTAGCACCAATTACCAAAACCAGGTCAGTTTCTGAAAAACAATAATGGAAAGCACGATTATAGATTTTATATCCCAAAAATGACACCAAAAAACACCAAAAATGCATATCATACCAGGGAAGTCATGATTGATCTCATCCATCTCCAGCACAACATCATATGGCACACCAGCTTCAGCCAGCAGAACGTTCAGTTGGCCTGGCATACGACCAGCCACAGGGTGGATTCCAAACCTGAACACACACACACACGCAGACAATACAGGTCACATGACCTCTTAGATCGCCTGATACACATATGGCATCCAAATAAAGCACTTTCCGGTTGGGCAGGATGACTCTCCATACAGGACGAGCAGAGTCTTTGAACACGGTTAAGCAGGAGTGCTTTCGTGTAGGGGTCAGGGTGTTTGCAAGAGGTTAAGAGAGAAGGAAATAAGCAGCGGCTGAAGGTATCTTTTTAATGCCAGAGGTAGTAAAGTGCATGAGCTCAGGGGAAATGTCTTGAGGAAGCCGAGTGGACCCCCAGGGCACGTGGGCAGCTTTACGACTTCACTGTAAAAACAGAAGATCACAGCCAACAGACTTAGAAGAGACACAGGAAGTGATATGCCTGCTTTTTTTAACCAATGTAAATTTGTGTTGCGTTTTTATTTGATGTTTACACTGTTTTCAGGTTCAAAAGGCATAGGGGACTCTAATCTAACTCACACTACCAAAAAGTAACCAATATTAAAATGTTTGTTTGTTTACCTTAACAGAGCATTAAAGCCAAGAATTGTATATTTTGTGATTTTAAATAACCCTTTCATGGCTTCTAAAAGAAATAGGAACTTTATGCAAACAGCTTTGCACAAGACATGTATGGTAACTATAAGCAATAAACTAATCAACCGCCAAAGCCAGTTGATCAGAATAAATAAAATGAAATAAAATAAAAAGCATTCAATAAAAAGTATATTAATTAAATTTAAAATAAAACAAACCTTTTAAAACCCCAAGGGAAGGCTTGGAAACATTTTTATAATAATTAACATAAAGAATTTAAAAGTACAAGTACATTACTTATACAATTATTTTTAAAAAAGTAATTGACTATTTAAAGCACCAAAAGAGGGCTCAGAAAATATATTTTTATAATAACTCATTTAATTATAATTAAAAACAGTTACACAGCTTCCACAAAAGAACTCAGGCAAATTCTCAGAAAACATTTACAAGTATAAGGATCACAAGCATGGTTGTGCACCTTTAACCAATTTACCTGACCTAAGCAGTCACTACAACCAGCCCACTTCCGATCTTGTTCGAATTAACATGTCAGAGCTGTTTACTTCAAAATTAGTCCATTTCCAGAGCATTTAGGCCACTTTATGCAACATTTATACACTACTTGATTTAACATTTGTTTTATTGTCAATTCTTTTCTCATCCATTTTTTTTTTTTACGAAAATCTTTAGTAGACTTTCAAATGATGGTTGCTATTTGTCTAACAAGTGTCTACTCTGGGGGGAAAAAAAGGATCATGTCACGCTTGCACTTGCTTTCCATCAAATCCGACATCTGCTCATCAGCTTCCTTTACGTAAACTCATTTGTCAAATAGGAAATGAGGAAAAAACATGTTCAATAATAAACTAAGAAGAAATACACTTTAGCGGACAGGCCTAGAAACTTTCAAGACATGGGGTTTGTCAATCAACTCTGCCGCTGGCTTACATAAGCTGCAGCTGTGTGCGAAAAACAGTGAGTGGACAACGAATCCAAGCTCGGTTCTGCCATCCAAACCAACCCAACCGTTCTGCTATTCCCATTACCATCGCACCGCTTTTCACCGCACAGAACCAACACACGCTCTGAAAAAACAGTGATTCTTTTCTAGCACGACCTTCCAGCCCAGAGGAGATTCAGACTGCTTTCCTGCCCAAACCTGCGACTCCTTTCAACGAACCCAATCTTTCCAAAAACTAACGCAATGATCTTTATGGAGAGACAGATGGACAGAGTTTACACAGTGTCAATTCTACCCACAGTCCGCTCGACAGGACGACACCCCGAGCCAATTATCCCAAAGAGAGCGAGGGGGAGAGCGGCGGGTGAGCTACCTAATCTGTCCACTCTTTGGCCACCCATCTCCCCTTCTAATCAACTGCAAATGCTCTAATTGGCAGCAGCTGTTGGGCTCTCAGATCAAACGAATGAACGAAAATTACACAAGCTTCCGGTCTGCATCTCTCCTCCACAATCACACAGTGCCCGCAGCTCTAGAGAGAGAGAGAGAGAAAACAGGAATCTAGCTTATATGTGACGGATCTGACAAGGTGGCAACTGAATGAAATAAGTTGACAAGTGACTATTTAAGTACCCCACAAATTGCATTATGGGAAATGGTACTGAAGCAGACAAGAAAGTGGCAGGGAATGATAATTTGATAAAGCACGCAACAATCTCGATCATCAGCAATGTGCTTTTGAGAAAAGCGTGCATGGTTGACCACTTTGTGACCAAGTTGCTGACCAGTACTTCATCTCTTAAGTGTATTAGACGGGTTGGCAGCACACCATGGCATTCTGGGACTGATTAAAAAAGCATTTGTGTGAGTGAGTGCCTTCATGAAAAATGCTGAGTGAATCTTTAAGTCACAGATGATGCCGTAATTGGCTCTTCTGACTGCCAAGAGTGTGGTGAAACCAGGCTAGCGCCGACAACCACTATTTAGTGGGAACAAGACAACAAAAGAATTGACACCATCCAGTGTGAGGACAAAAATAAGGGAGAGAAGGGCAAAGGAAAAGCAAAAATGGAGCCAAAGTGGTCAGCTGTAGCCTTGTGAAGAGTACATTCAATTCAGATGCCTGTTTACAAAGGATTGCCAATGTCTCTTGTTTGGACTTTTTGCAGCTTTAATAGAGAGATGAGAGGACAGGAAAAGATGGGGAGCGAGAAAAATAACAGTATTAGGAAACGCCAGAACTTGAACTTGTGTTGTCCATATAAGGGCTACACTTCAATGTGTCAAAGCATGTGCATGTATCTGTGTGTGTGTGTCCAAAATAAAAATGTATTTAAAATAATTGTATTTTATTTAAAAAATAAACTAACCAAATAAAGTGCAATACTACTATTATTAATTATTTTATTGTTATATTTAATGGGTCACAATGTGTGCAGTGTGAGCATTAAACCAATATATATTGGCCCGGTTTCACAGACGGGGCTTAGCTTAAGCCAGGACTAGGCCTTAGTTAAATTAAGATATTTAAGCAGCTTTCATAAAAATGCCTTAGAAGAAAAAAATTACAGGTGGTCATCATGAGACAGATCAATGGCACTGACATATTTTATGATATGTCAGAGCAAGATATTTTCAGTTGAGAAAGCTCAAACATGTATTTTTGTCTGGGACTAGCCTTAAGACTTGTATGTGAAACCGGGGGTATATTTCAATTATATATTACACAGCTTACAAATTTATAATTTTTTATATAGTTACAATATTAAAAAGAAAAATTAAATTAAATTTTAAAAACAAAAGTTACAAATATATATA
>NW_015645543.1:588837-591033 GCF_001515625.1 Sinocyclocheilus rhinocerous
TATATATATATATAAATATTACACACATGCATATATATATATACACATGAGAGTTATATACACACAAAATATTTATACATTTTTAAAATACAAAAATGGAAATTTAGAAAACAAACATTTAAATATAAATAGACTAAAATAAATATACCTAATTTAAATATTCATAGAAAACTTTGATTATATTATAGTTAGAGGTCGCCTGATAGTGGATTTTACTGATACCAATATGACAACATGATTAATCAACCGTAATTCAACCATACTTTGTAAATCAATAAAAATATTAATACTAATTATTATAGTGATCATTAAAGTTAGCTAATAGTTTATTAACTAATGTTACCAGAACAAACTTTCTTTAAAATGTAAAAATGTATTAGTAATAGTAAATGATTAAATTAATTTCAACAAAAATATTGCAGTCACACACTAGGCAAAAGCACATCGCTAGTTCCGTCAATCAACTATCGGTGCCAATTAATCGGCAAAACTGATCAATCTCTAATTATAGTAGATTTTTTACCAGACTCTAAAATTTGTGACTTGACAAACTACCATTGAAAACAAAAGGAAAGCTAAAACTAATGGCTTGCTCACACAAGGCATTATAGATCACTTTATTACTACTTATGTGTGGGTGACAAGATTCAAATCGGTCTCGACAGTCTCAACATGAGAAACTTTTACATTGTGTTGCATGTTCTCATCAATATAACAAATACTGAAAGCGCATGGTTGTTGAAGCATCTCTAGGGTCAGGCACACAGTCTTTCCACACCCTGCAACCTGAGAGGTGTCGCCGGGACTGTGGAAAGTATTGCGTAGCCTGCACCTGTCGCTCTGCTCTTCACCGACTCTTTCACAGCACTGGGAGGCCTGGGGTACACTGCACTCTCAGATCACAGGGCATTACACGTACACTGGAGAGGCAACAAAAGCCCCAGACAATAGAGCAACTGAATGACAATATTCAAAAGGCACTCTTTGAAATGGAGGAGTCCGACATGCAGAGAGAAACAGAAAGAAGCCTGCCATTCAGAGGTTCCCCAGACTGACCTGCAACTAGTGAGTTCAAACACTCACCCAAGACTCAGACCCCCTCAGAGAGACTAAAACTTACACAGACTAAACTATATGGGAAAAAGCTTGACATTTTGGCTTGACTTTTAATAAACTTGAGTCTGATCAGTGGTGTATTGCAATCCTGTATCTGTTACAGTCGACATCAGGGGTTGAAAAAAATATCATACATCTATAAAATTAATAATGACAACAAATGTGTGCATATGATTTTTTTTTATTGTGTTATATATATATATATATATATATATATATATATATACACACACACATTTTTATTTGTTAATTAAAATAATACATTCATAGAAAACACATTTTGATTTAAAAAGATGAACTATTTTTAAAATTATTTAAAAACAAAGGATAATTTAATATATAAAATGCATTTTGACAGAATTATTTTTTTTAATTGGTTTTCTACTTAAGAAACATTTTATGCAGTGGAAAAAAAAATGCAATTAGGAATTAGAAGTGAAGCAACAGAGAGAAAAAGAAAAGGAAAAGAAAGGGGAGATTCCAAGTGTCATCCAGTTTAATAATTCATAGGACATGGTTTACTAATAAGGGGTGTCCTGCATCTGCCACTGAGATGAATGGGAAATGTTAACGGATAGCTTTCTCCTGGTCTCCCGGATCTTGTGGTGCACACGTGGCTTAATAAAGGTGTTGAATAACAGTTCAACAGTTAAGATTTGAAAACGACTGTAGATGTTTGAATGTTTCTTACCTGACTTTCTTGCCCAGCTCAGTCAGTAACTTGACAAGATCAGCAATAGGATACTGAGCTTTCGCTGCACACAGACCATAACCTGAAGTAAAAGACACGGCAATTAAAAGGAGGAACAGACCTAAACAGACATGCAAAAACCAGTCGCTATTAATATATGAAGCCTAGGAAACTTCAGAAAATTTCAGAAAACTCTAATGAACTCTGCATGAACCAGACACATTTTTATATTTTTAGTAATCATACCTCTTCTTTTTTCAAAATGTGTCATGTGAATTGATTTTACCACAATAAATAATCCCGATTTATAAACAATAGGAAAAATCTGTTTTGAAAGTGAAGCAAACAAGAGACCTGCTCCCACTCATTTGTAATTCAGATGAAATAAT
>NW_015645543.1:591469-595116 GCF_001515625.1 Sinocyclocheilus rhinocerous
TGTGTTATATATATATATATATATATATATATATATATACACACACACACATTTATTTGTTAATTAAAATAATACATTCATAGAAAACACATTTTGATTTAAAAAGATGAACTATTTTTAAAATTATTTAAAAACAAAGGATAATTTAATATATAAAATGCATTTTGACAGAATTATTTTTTTTAATTGGTTTTCTACTTAAGAAACATTTTATGCAGTGGAAAAAAAAATGCAATTAGGAATTAGAAGTGAAGCAACAGAGAGAAAAAGAAAAGGAAAAGAAAGGGGAGATTCCAAGTGTCATCCAGTTTAATAATTCATAGGACATGGTTTACTAATAAGGGGTGTCCTGCATCTGCCACTGAGATGAATGGGAAATGTTAACGGATAGCTTTCTCCTGGTCTCCCGGATCTTGTGGTGCACACGTGGCTTAATAAAGGTGTTGAATAACAGTTCAACAGTTAAGATTTGAAAACGACTGTAGATGTTTGAATGTTTCTTACCTGACTTTCTTGCCCAGCTCAGTCAGTAACTTGACAAGATCAGCAATAGGATACTGAGCTTTCGCTGCACACAGACCATAACCTGAAGTAAAAGACACGGCAATTAAAAGGAGGAACAGACCTAAACAGACATGCAAAAACCAGTCGCTATTAATATATGAAGCCTAGGAAACTTCAGAAAATTTCAGAAAACTCTAATGAACTCTGCATGAACCAGACACATTTTTATATTTTTAGTAATCATACCTCTTCTTTTTTCAAAATGTGTCATGTGAATTGATTTTACCACAATAAATAATCCCGATTTATAAACAATAGGAAAAATCTGTTTTGAAAGTGAAGCAAACAAGAGACCTGCTCCCACTCATTTGTAATTCAGATGAAATAATGAAAACTTGAATGACCTGCAGGATTATAAACAAACAGAAAAGAGGAGGAAATTGCTTCATGTTGAAATACATCTTTAATTAATCTAAAGGCAGCACTAGAATTTGTAATATTTCACAAAAGTGTTTATTTTTACACCCTTGGAGTAGTTTGAAAGCAGCACAGAATTAACTGAACTGGGATCAGAAAATGCACTGTGCAACAAAGACAAAAAGACTTACTGATGTCATCAATAACCAATTTAGCACTTACAGTAAGGAAAAAACGAATATAAATTCCTCACGTCAGTCATTTTTAAAGCCTCAGTTACTGCTGACACCATTTGATAGGCTTGTCACAACAGCCTTCAAATCCTCCTGCTTAAACAAGCATGTCATGGTGCGTGCCGGCTAACCCTCCTCGCTCATAATGATTTCTTTAAAGCTTTTTTTTTTTTTTTTTTTAAACAAAAAGACATTTCTCCTCGGGAAAACAGCCATGGTTGGCAAACTCCAAGCTTAAACAGAAAAGTCTTAAATGTTTTCACAGATGTCAATCAACTAAACTAACTATGACTACTTAAATTATACGAAAATGGAAACAAGGCCATTGCTTACTCAGTGTAAAGACTGAGCAGTCAAGGGAACCCCATTCAAAAAGAACAGACAACGGAGGTTGATGGATGGATTTAGCGGTGAATGAGGGGAGAAAATTTAAGTGGGTTCAATTATGTGTTATTTAGCAGTCCAGGACTCAACCAATCGTCCATGGCTAGTGTGAGGGTGTAGCTACCATTTCTAAACATTTGGCATCTTTTATGTTCTGAACACTGTTGCGAATTCTGCAGTTAACATCAAGTTAACATTACATAGCTACTCTTTTGAAACATCACTTAGAATGGTGTGAAAATTATCAACAAAACTGTATATGTTTTGCACTGTGTGACACAATGTTCCAATAAAAATTTTATACATTAATAAAATAAATAATAAATTAAAATAAATAATATTTTTCTTACATATTTGAATAAATAAATGCATTAAAGATCTAAACTACTGGCCAAAATGAAACAAAAAATTAATAGATAAAATTAAAAAGAAAAAAGAAAAAAAAAGAAAGAAAACAAAATACAAAAAAATCTAAACAAATAAAAGGGAAAAGAAAACAAAACAAAAAAGCAAACAAAAACAGAAAAGCGATCTCTGGGAGATCGGGGAGAAGCGCGTGAGTGTTCGCTTAATACTTTGTTTCTGCATCTGTTGTTTAAATTGTTACTTGCTGCTAAGAAGGTACATTTAGTTCTCTAGCTATTTCTACTGCTATTGTTCGTTGTAATTAATTACAAATAAAGTGCAATCAAAAATACTAGAGTAATAGCCATCGGCTAAGAAGGAGCTTTTGTTATTTATATTGCTCCATTCCTGCACTTAAGTGCGAACTTTAATTTCGATTTGAGCAATTGCCCTGCTATAGGCTTTTGGGTGTGCTAATTTAACAAGGCGGCCACAGCTGTTTTCTCTGAAGTGTCGGGTGGCTGTGTATTTGTTTGTTGTCAGTCAGCTGAGGCGGAAGCATTCAGCCGTCCTGTTCAGCCTCCTCGTGCTAAGACTAGGGCTGCACGATAAATCGCATGCGATATTTAACGCGCATCTTGTCAGAAAGCCGGTTCTGTAACCGGATTTTCTGACAAGATGCGCGTTAAATATCGCATGCGATTATATCGTGCAGCCCTAGCTAAGACCTACGAGTGTAAAGACCTGCGACTTTACCTGCGCGACACCGAGCGATGAAACCTGGCAACGCACTTAAGTATTCTCTTTTTCCCTTCGCACACTCCTTTCTGTCCTCTCCCTTCCACCTCTATCATGTGTTTTCAATACATTCCAGTTGTCTCGCAACAACGCTCTAACATCATTCGCAGACGGCAACACAATCTTGCTAACCTGCGTCCTATCTGTACATCATCTACTGCACCTCTTTCTTTTTCTGTGCGTCTCTGGAACTGTCAGTCAGCTGTCAACAAAGCGGACTTAATTTCTGCTTTTTCTTTGCAATCTACACTCAGCATCTTGGCCTTGACTGAGAGCTGGATTCGTCCAGAAGACTCTGCAACCCCAGCTGACCATTTCTTAATTACATTTAACCTACATCTTCCTACCTGTGTGCCACCAATCACTCTACCTGTTACTTTTAGACGAAACCTGCGCTCCCTTCCACCCTCCTATCTTTCCTCTGTAGTATCTTCCTCTCTTCCCTCACCTACCCATTTCTCATCTCTGGACGTTAATGCAGCAACTGACACTTTATGCTCTACTTTAACTTCTTGTCTAGACAATATATGTCCTCTCTCCTCCAGGCCAGCACGGGCTACCCCTTCTAAACCTTGGTTATCCAACATTCTTCATGAGCATCAGTCCAAACTCAGGGCAGCAGAGAGAAAATGGCGCAAATCAAAAGATCTGTCTGACCTGAGTATGTATCAGTCTTTGCTTTCATCTTTCTCTATTGAAGTCCATACTGCCAAATCTTCATATTTCCACAACAAGATCAACAGCGCTACAGACACGCGTAACCTCTTCAAAACATTCAATTCTCTACTCTGTCCCCCTCCACCACCTCTATAACAGCTGATGATTTCGCCACATTCTTCACAGACAAAACTAGAACAATCAGTAGTCAGTTCTCAGCTCCACACACACACACAAACTCAAACCAACCTCATCCACGCCTAAAACTTCCCCCTTCTCTTTCTGTCCCCTCACTGAGGCAGAAGTATC
>NW_015645543.1:599316-601688 GCF_001515625.1 Sinocyclocheilus rhinocerous
CACACACACACAAACTCAAACCAACCGCATCCACGCCTAAAACTCCCCCCTTCTCCTTCTGTCCTCTCACTGAGGCAGAAGTATCCAAACTTCTCCTCTCCAGCCATCCTACAACATGCCCACTAGACCCAATCCCCTCACACCTTCTCCAAGCAATCTCCCCTACACTTTTACCACCACTCACACACATCAACAACACATCTCTTCTCACAGGCACTTTCCCCACTGCATTCAAGCAGGCTCGGGTAACCCCACTGCTCAAAAAACCTACATTAAACACTTCACTTACAGATAGCTACAGTCCTGTCTCTCTCCTTCCTTTCATAGCAAAAACACTAGAACGAGTCGTTTTTAACCAGGTATCATTATTTCTTACACAAAACAACCAACTGGATCCAAACCAGTCAGGCTTCAGGAGTGGCCATTCAACTAAGACTGCGCTACTGTCAGTCACTGAAGCCCTGCGGATTGCAAAAGCTGATTCCAAATCATCAGTTCTTATTCTGCTGGATCTATCTGCTGCTTTTGACACTGTGAATCATCAGATCCTCCTGTCCACCCTCTCAACACTGGGCATCACAGGGATTCCACTTCGCTGGCTTGAATCCCATCTCACTGGTAGGTCTTTCGGGTTGGCCTGGGGTGGGGACGTATCCAAAGCACATCAACTGGTCACTGGGGATACTCAGGGATCAGTTCTTGGACCCCTCCTCTTCTCCATATACACACTACTTCACTGGGACCCATCATACAGACACTTAGTTTCTCCTACCATTGCTATGCTGATGACACAGCTCTATCTGTCATTTCAACCAGATGATCCAACGGTAGCTGCACGGATCTCAGGCTGCCTGGCGGACATCTCGGCATGGATGAAAGAACATCACCTACAGCCCAACCTGGCAAAGACTGAACTTCTTGTCTTCCCGGCCACTCCAAATGATTGGATTATTTCACCGTCTAGTTAGGTTCATCAACAATTACCCCATCAAGTTTGGTCAGAAATCTTGGTGTAATCTTTAATGACCAGCTGACTTTCAAAGACCACATTGCAAAAACTGCTAGATCTCACAGGTTTGCATTGCACAACATCAGAAAGATCAGGCCCTTCGTAACGGAGCATGCTGCACAACTTCTTGTCCAGGCCCTTGTCATTTCTAGGCTGGACCACTGCAATGCTCTTCTGGCTGGACTTCCATCATGCAGTCAAACTTTTACAAATGATTCAGAATGCAGCGGCACGACTGGTCTTTAACGAGCCCAAAAGAGTCCACGTCACACCTCTCTTTATCTCCATGCACTGGCTGCCGGTTACGGCTCGCATCAAGTCTAAAACACTGATGCTGGCATATAGAACAGCCTCAGGCTCAGCACCCGCCTACTTCCACTTACGAATCTACATCCTCTCCAGTAGTGTTAATTTCGTTAACGAAGACTATGACAAAACATTTTCGTTGACAAGCTTTTTCCCGTGACTAAGACGAGACGAAGACGAGACGACAATAAGGTCAATAAACGATAACTAAGACTATATCAGCATGCAATTTCGTTGGCGAAATAAGACGAGACTAAAATGTATTCAAAAAGATAAAAACTTTACCAAAAACCTCTTTTTATTTTCGTCAAAAAAAGGAGACAAAATGTTATTGCAGACTGCTCTACATGCCTCTACTACGCGAGCTTTCATGAGTGCGGTTGCCAGATATCAAGAGTTCTAATCCCCGAATCAGAGCTTCGCTGTTAAATTCATAAATTTTCTGCCTGATGTGTTTTGCTTATTTTTAGCAATCTGGCAATCATGCGCACGCGCACGCTTCTCACTGCGGAAGCGCCGCCGCAGATGATCTGAAAAACAAACAAGCTGGAGTTTAGCGATCTAAATGAAAGCGTCATTCAGCCGGTCTGTGTTCTGTCATGAGATCTCTTAGTGAAATTTACTAGGAATTTCACTGTTATAATATTTTTCGTTTGTTTTAGCTGTTTTCATAATGTAGACAGAGAGATTGCATAAGTCTTTGGTGTTGATTTATATAATAAAAAGCCTATAATAAATCAGTACACTAGATGAGGTAAAATACACCATGTATGTGTCCACATTCTATTGATTTGTGCTTACAGGAGAAAGTGCAATACCTGAAATGCACAAGTAAATTTCTCAAATGACAACAATCATTATGATTATAACTGAGAAAAAAATAATTTTTTATCAGTTTAACCATTATACAGAATGACGAAAATGTGACTAATATTTCATTGACTAAAAAACCTGACTAAATTGCTCATATATTTCAGTGAATAAACAAAAACAGGACAAGTTTGTCTAAATATAATAACTAAAATGTACATTTGAGTAAGACTAAATTAAAAATGGC
>NW_015645543.1:601735-602778 GCF_001515625.1 Sinocyclocheilus rhinocerous
AAAACTAGACTAAAATACTTCAGGTTTTTCAGGTTTTAAACTAGACTAAAATGGTGAGACTTTTAGTCGACTAAAACTTGACTAAAACTAAATAGGATAAATAGGATAAAATATGATAAAAACTAACAAGGACATTTTAGCCCGGGACTAAGACTAAGACTAAAATGAAAATAGCTGACAAAATTAACACTATAGTCACATATTTTATCCCCAGTAACTGCAAAACAAATTTAGCAGAGGCATCAGTATCAGTATCAGTGATACTAGCCTTCATTCATAGTACTTAGTAAAAAGATGCTATTAAAAAAACACTTAAAATATCAACTAATTAAAACACTATCTTTATATTGTTTGTAGATTCATTTGGAGAACAGTCATTTTATAGTATATTTTATGACTACAAAGTATAGTATACACATAGTATATTTTATGACTACAAATTCTAATGTTAGGTTCGATTAAGTGTTATTAATTATTAATTTTATTTTATATTTTAGCAGAAGTTAAAAGCAGCTCCTAAGTGTATTTATTTCTTGTCTCAGTGTTTAGCGCAGTTGTCGTTGCTAGGAAACGCTTGTTTTGTTTACTGTGTGGAGACATGCTGAAATCGCGTTTGGTCTCGTACTGTATCGCGTACCTTGTCAGTGTCGTGCGCTTTGCTTGGCCATTTGTTGTGATAAACAGGAAAGTGTGTTCAAGCGCCAGCAAAACACAGTGTAAAGAAATACTCTTTGAGAGAAGCAGTCAATCAGCAGAAGTTAAAAGCAGCTCGTAAGTGTATTTACTTCTTGTCTCAGTGTTTAGCGCAGTTGTCGTTGCTAGGAAACGCTTGTTTTGTTTACTGTGGAGACGTGCTGAAATCGCGTTTGGTCTCGTACTGTATCGCGTACCTTGTCAGTGTCGTGCGCTTTGCTTGGCCATTTGTTGTGATAAACAGGAAAGTGTGTCCAGCTGAATTCAATTTGAGTTTTGTTAAACTAATTAAAAAGAACGTCTCAGGTTACTTATGTAACCATGGTTCCCTGAGTAGGGAACGAGACACT